>NW_024542150.1:0-129994 GCF_016758785.1 Suillus bovinus | reverse complement strand
TTGCCTAGGACAGCGTGCTGGATGCGGATTGTATCGGTCAGCCTAGTTGGACGATTGCAAAAATCAGGGTTCTCGGTACCTGGGCTAGCTGATAATTGATTGAAATGAAGTGCCGGGACCACTACTGAATTTGCTAAAAAGCGTGTTGCCAAGGGTTGAAGGGCGTGGATCAAGGATAATTTCCAGAGGGACAGAGCATCTCGATAGCCTCATCAAGGTCTAAAAGACTGCCCTCGCTGCTGGAGTTTTTGGAAAAAAATACTTCGGGAAAGTTACTAAGAGAAATGAATCAACTGGGGTGACCAGGGAGGATGCATATTGATACAGCTCGATGTAGGCCAATTACCTCACCGAGGTCAGGTAAACCCCTCGCTACCGGAACTTGCCAATAAGGTTGTTGAAAAAGTGGTGGAGATAATCAAATCAATCGAGGTGACCAGGAAGATCCCCGAACACTGGAATAGAGCGACGTCTGACGTGAATTCTTTGATGGTATTGATAATAGATCGCAATTGTCCCCTTACTATTGAAATCTCACACTGATAAGTGCAAAACCAATTGATATTGAAACAAATACGCACGGCACGTAGAAATCCGAGTACTGAAATACCAGAGGACTGCGATGAAACTCTGGTTGTTTTGAGAAATGTGGAAATCAGCGTGACATATACAAACGAGCAAGGGATGGGGAAGAAAACAAGATCCTACGTACTTTGTCATTTAGGATACACTGATTTCTGCTCTGGCAATGAATTCCTTGCCTGTCAACAAAAGCATGTCAAGTTCAGCTGAGGCTGTAGCCTACATCGAGGGTAACTAATGATGCCTTGGGGTTTTACCACCCTGCTATGGTAAAGTCCGTGTCAGAAACGCGAAGAAGGCGATCAAAGGTGGCTGTGAGATGCGCAAGGCAGTATACTCAAAACCTAGAGGCATGAATGATGATTGAGCAACATAAAACAAGGCCTTCCAAAAATGGCGACAACTCACAGTTTGATCATTGCAGAAATATTAATGTAGTAACCGTGTTTCTATATATATTACGCTTGACGTACGACATCCAATATGCACTCGTAGGGCCATTCATTCCCTATTCATAAGAAATGTAGCACCCTGTGATCGCATTAGTTCCACCGATGTTGTAACTACTGGCCGATAATGATACTGTAATCGCGAAAAGAGGAGAACTGAAGTCTACAGAAAGGGTGAGAATCATCGAAAAAGCACTTTGTGCATGTGGACTTACACAGATGCTGACGAGACAGACGTTCATGAAGTAACCTGAAATATCTAGGATCGTGTGTTAGCTGCGGTTCCCAAACAATGTTGCTATCGAGGTACCAATGAAAGCGCCTTATTGATCTTATTCAGGATGACAAAATTCACGAACAGGGCTGCTGGTACTTACCAAATGGCGGAGAGTCCGGCATACTCGCCCGGATCTGTGGAAGTGCAAAAAGCACTGCAAGCCTATCAGTGGCGCATCTATCAATCTTCTGCGGCTCGCACACCTGTTGTCGAGGTCAAGATAAGGCTGTCATTGACGTTCGCACGGCACAGCACTAGGACTGTCATCCATAAAATGGTGACAGAGAGAGTCCCTATGGTCCGATGAGAACCAGCCGGACCAAACAAGCTAAGTAGTAATGCTCACAGTTTATGACAACCAGGAGGAGGGCGAACGCCTTGACCATTTTTTGTCGCTCGACGGTTAGGGCCAGGGCATAAAACATCTCGTTCCCTGCTGTAGTCGGGTAAAACGCACTAGAACCGATCCAATTTATCATACTTCCGTATCCAATTACGCCAGATATCGGCAGTGATTGATTGCTGTCAGTATCAATGGCTAACAGCGATACATATGCAGAGTGCCTGCAGTGAGTCAATGATACTGATAAGGAAGAATGAAGTGATGTCCTTACTGATCAAATGGGTAGTAAAGAGTCGATACTTGCTTCTGTAACGTATACGGAAGAAATGGATCCATGGACAGAACCGTATCATATTCTTTTGCTGGTAATTGTCTCGAAGATGCTCGAATCAATGTGTGGTATTGACATAGATTAAAGCTCACCTTCTTCCGGGTATGTATGTCACTGGTGGAGGATTTTGTACCACTGACGAATCAAACGTGCCTATTGGGGCTGTTAAGTTCCAATTTACACTGGTATTTCTAATGACCAATGTGAGTTCAGATTCAAAAGGCAAAAGTTCGCTTACACGTTTAGATACAGGGCGACATTATTGACGAATTGATTTTGAATACAAGCGTTGTTTGATGAGCCTGTATACTGATGTCCACAGGCGCCAACAAGAGACCAGTGAACCTGAAAACTCTTAGATAAGGATGTACGAATGCCAAGATGATACACACAGAAAATGTCTGCCCATCAAGGTCGATTGAGAACATGTCGGCGAGGCTAAAATATGTCAGATTGACTATAATAACAAGAACAGGATAATCACAATACAAGCTGTGTTAGTAGTTAGCGTGAGTCTCGATATTATGGTTATAGGGCTTACACCAGGGGATCCACTGACACCGAAGATATTCAACGTGCTATTATCCATGTTTACTTGGGTTTTGAAGTTTGCGTTCAAATAGACCTCTGTGAGAAAGATAGAGATCCCTGCGAGTATGGCAATATGATCGACAATGTCGCCACCGGCCCATAACGTATCATAATTGGGTTTCGTCCTATCATACGTTGTAGGTGAAGTTATAGTGGCATCACCGTCCTCGAGGTTGGAAAAGTTAACCAATGAGGTGTTCAACTGGCAACTCACTTTTAAGGGATATCACCTATATTCAGAATGTGACAGACAGATGAGATGGGGGAAGTATGTAATCCTTGGCCACTAATATAATGCCTGATCGTATACCCACCGGAACAGCTTTCGAATCATTCTCACGAAGAACTCCAAATCGTTCAATTCTGATTCAGGTGTTATTTTCTGAGTCTTGTGAAAGTGTACGACGATCCTCACAGACAGAATTTTCATCCGCAAATCTTCAGTAAAGGATGCGAATTCAGAGTTCAAAGAGTGTTTTGAGATCGAAGCCTGAGCCTCTTGAACGTGCATTGCACCAGTGGGTGACGATCTTGATGTGTATGTATAAGTATAATCCAATACAACCGAGGTAAACTCACCTGTACTGTGCGGTCCAACATAATGATACCACAGTGCCGCAACAGGACAGACTGATTATGTGGAAGCGAGACTGACCAAGGTTGTCATTGCTCGCCCACCGCGGGGTAGTCCTTGTGATCGCCTAATCGATGACGGTGATAAGTACTCAACGGAGGCATGTGTTCAACCTCGGAGTATGGCGATCAGTAAACCACGACCACCAAATACATTCAATTCCTCTCATCGCTGCCGTGCACCTGGTAGATGGATTCTCGTATAAACAGCGGCTGATCTTGACTCTTGAGCTTCTGCGTGCCATTGTACTTAGACGCGATCGGGTCTGAGCAAGTTGAAATGAATTTGAAGTAAAGAATGGACCGAATGACCGTTTGAATACGGGCACGAAGTTATTCCCGCTACCTTGACTCGACAGGCTCACTGGCACCTCCAAGCAGCTCGTCGTTGTTTTTCATGCCTGTTCACTGTCTGGATCTATTTCCATAGACGTTTGGAGCCTTTAAAAGCACAATCCTACTTATACATCGATTTTAATACATTTGATGCATCAATAGTATGTCATGTTAATCTACAATCAATCAACCACAGTGAAAACATACCCTTGGCAGCGGCTCAACTATTCAGATCGCTGCGAGTCCACAACAGATCGAAGGAACAACGGCAGCGCCGCAGGATGCTAGTTGCAGATAGATGCAGAGAGAAGCTAGCAAGAAAGGCGTTTGCTTCAATGAAGACATGACAGTTCAGTTGTTATTGCCCGGCAGGGAGCGGGGACAGCTTGAGGGCTACATGAAAAACAGCGGGAATCAAAGGACGACAGAGTTGATGTTGATGAGCGGGTAGAGTTGGGGTGGAACATGCACATGAAGGAGGTCATTGCTGGGCTCAATGAGTTAGGTTTAAAACGCCGCTGAGAATGCCATTGGCTGCCCTCGTATGGCTACAAGGTAACATGGTCTGCGCCAGCCAAACTGAGGACGCCTGGTTTATGGGATTACCGGCGTTTGAGGACGGGGTTTGGACCGGCGATCAGTCCGGCGATCATCCATTGCAAACCAGACGCTTACCACTGGAAACTCCGCATGAAAGTAGATACTCGGTAGACGGGAGTCTTCGTACATACAATATTGACGATGGACTCACTGTCTGCCCTCGCGGCGATCTTGCGCAATAGTATGCTGTCTCACATGTCAATCCATCAGCTGATTTCTTTCATTGAACTGTCCTCTAACCTGAAACACAGCATTGAACTTTACCAGCCACTGAAGGAGACATCAGACGATACATCAAGTCCTCTTGTTTTACCAGAATCCATCGCTCTTTTCCTATCGCGTGCAACGAAAATTCCACTGGAGCTCATTGGGGATGCTGGTATGCCTTGAGAGATATTGTTTGGACCACAGGACCAGATAGACAGTGCCAGGATTGCGCAGCAGAGGCTTTTAGAGTCCATGGGTGGGACCTTGGCATCAGTGCATCATTGCTGCTGTCCGAGTTGTGTTGCACTTGCATACATTTCTGATATTATTGCAGTGTCTCTTGCCCTGTACCCACCCTCGAAGTACTATACAAACTCTGATTGCCCGAAGACTGCTATGCTGAGGCCAATCAGGAACTACCAGTTGCTTTTTTTACTTTATTTGTCACTTAATTACACGAAAAGGGACGCATAAGTCGATGGAGTGAAAAAGCGCGAGCCACTTAATTAAGCCCACTCGTCCTCTGGATTTTTACTTAATTCACTTAAATAAGCAGAAAAAGCGGTTTAAGCATTTGATAGCAGGATAACGAGGATACATAGAAAGCGTGATAAGCATGAAATTAAGGAGACTCTCAGTAACATAAGGAACTGGGGGAATGGGGGAAAAGGTGGGCATGCAGGCAAAAAAGCAGTCAGCGGCAGAAAACATGATAGCAGAGCTGGCGGAAAACATGATATACGGCAGAAAACAACCACAGGACAGCGAAATTCATGCACTGGCAGGTGCTGCAACAAAAACAAAATCCTGCAACAATGGATGTCAGTGAGAGGGCGCCTGAATGATAAATACTTACAAATCATAGCACGCTTGTCATCCTCCGACTCGTCATCGTCGATCAGCGAGCCCAACGGTGTTTCAGTGACATCATTCAAGGTGGTACGCGCCATCTGTACTGTAGTTTCGAGGTACCCAGCAGGCTTGCCTAACAGAGATTTGATGTACGAATTAGTTGGTTTAAGCCAGAGAGCTGCCGAAAATAAAAACGGAATGTTGGTCTTTTTCCCAGTAACTTTGTTGAGGACCTTCGGTAGCCTGATGCTAACCCGACCTCTTGATGCGGATGACAGAACATTTTGAACTTCGAGTACTTCATTTGCGATCATGGAGACAGCGCGCTCAATCTGAAAAAAATGAGCATGATTAAGCCATTATAGGTTGAACTCACCGCTGCAGCAGAAAGAGCAAGAGGCCGTAACATCCCACTTGTTGCAAGTGCGCACATGTCGAATGAGGGAACCTGCACATAACCGGTGATGGCGTTGAGGTGTGCTGTGCCAAATAACTGCAGTACAAAGGGTGAGCGGTATGCAGTAAGTGGAGATGGATTGTCCGGGTCCTCGAACAAGAATGCCCATTCAACATTAAGAGATTTGGCCAGTTTGACAGGATTCACGTCGGAATTTCGTGATAAAAAGTCCATGATGATGACTAGCCCTGTGGAGCCAAAATTGCTGCGCCACTCTGAAATGCGCTGTGCAGTCTGTATAGATTTAGCTCAGGTCGCTAAACCTAGAATTAAACAGCTGACTTACGAGTGAATGTATAACTCCACCGTGAACAACCACTATGTCGAGATCGTTGTACACTGCGTTAAGAACAAGCTGCGCATGATGGAGAAGGACCTCGTCAGGAATACTCCAGATATCTTCATAGCTTCCGGCCCACAGCATTATGGTAGGGATAAAATTCTTCGCCCAGCGCTGATCCATTTGCATCGCTGGAGGTAGGTCAACTGTGCGATAGGCACTGCGTGCTTTGATGTTGTCTGGTGCAGTATCTGCATTCTGCTGGCGTGTGGTAGCAGGAGCACCACGGGCATGTAGTGCGGAAGATTTGACCTTAGCCTTTTTATGAGCTGGCGGCTTGCTGTCGACTATAGCCTGAGATGCAGTAACGGATGTCTGTACATTGTCAGAAATGAGTGCGATTAGGGCCAGAATCCTTACTGAATATGTTGTGCGCAGAATTTTCTCCTTCTTTGCTGCGTTAGTTTTGACAGGGAGCGGTGCCTCCGAATCAGAACTCATGATTGCGTCTTCTACCAGTTCCGCATTGCCATCAATCTCCATGGACCAGGACACCAAAGACTCCTCATCGTCTATGGTGCTAGCTTTCCGCTTCAAGAACATATGATTGTCTTCCTGTGTGAATGGCGCCTTAGGCTCCTGTGAGTACTGCTCCTCCGGTAATACTTGTGTCGACAGAGCCATAAGCTCATCATCCGAGTCGTCTGATGCCTCTGGTGGAGCCTCAGGCTCATCGACATCATAGTCCTCTTCGTATAGCGTGACAACCTGTGAAAGAAGGAATTAGTAGATTCGGATGCTGGCAATGAATCACTGCCAATAGTACCTTAGATTTCCCCTTGTTTTTCTTGCTCCCCAAGAGAGCATCCTCACGCTCCAACGAATCGTCGATATCATCTGCAAACGCGCCAGTAAGAGTATCGTCTGCGACACCATCCGGAATTTGAGGCAAAGCTGCAGGAATCTTAGTCGGAAGCTCAGCGGCTGAAGTCGGTGCGGAGGAAGCATTGCCCTCTGAGAAAATTGATGACGGAGGTGCTCGAGTTGAAGTGCTATCAATGGATGGACATGACAGCGGCTCTGGATTTCCAGGTTTGACCCCTGAGATCCAGTTGGTCACTCGGCCACCTAATGCAAGTTTTGTGGATGTGTTGATACTGGAAGTAAGGTTTAGAAAAAAAGTGTCGATTCAGTGAGGAGCAACATGGTAATGTGAGAGATAAAAGCCTTACGGTGATTTCCCATCAGCACGTGCATCATCACCTTCCACTTTTGACTCGGATGATTCAGTGAGCTTCTTTTGCATGTTACTGATGGCATCCCTTATCAACGTCTTTTCGACTTTCTTCGTCACCATCTTTTTCCCCCTTCCTGCAGCTTTATTTTCCACATCCCTGGCAATGTCAGTCTCTGACACTAGGTCCTCCAACATACCACTATCAGCAGGACTGTCACCACCACCGGTGTCTCCTACCACAGACTTTTTCTGAGTCACTTTTGGCTTTATCGCCTTGGCCCTAGGCTTGGGCCGAACGGGAGTCGCCTTTTTCATGATCAATTCCTTCTGGGCTTTCTCCATCTCAGCCTGCAGAGCAGCAATACGCTCAACCCCCTTTTGGTGCGCTGCTTCCTTTGCTTCTCTCGCTTCTTTGATGACAAGGTCATCTGCAGCCTTTTGAGCCGGGGATCGCCTCTTGATCTTCGTGTCGAGCAACACCTTAGCAGGTCGGGCAGTTGCAGTCGATGGGCGGGTGCGCCGGGGAGCGTCTGTCATGGACATGACTGTGCAGATGGGGGAGACGGTGAGGGATAAGACTTTGCGGAAGAGGAAAAGAAAAGTAGGGTTTCAAGTTGAGAAAAAAAGTCGTAAGTCCCACCCCCAACAGCTGCCGACTGTGGTAATCGGGGTGTCACCTTTTGTTTAATAGTATCAAACTAGTACTAGTATGTGTGTTCGGCACTTCAAGTTCTCTGCCTTACTTTATTTTACAGTCAAGATGCCCATCGCTCGCAGGGACCATAGTTCTCTCCAGTTTCCCTGCGGTTACTTACACTGCGCACGTCATTTCAAGTCTCAGGGAGGCGCAAAAAACACGGGAACACCTCACCACTCATTCAGACCAGCCTCCTGCCTACCACCAGCGTCTCACAACACTGCTACCCAACCAGCGTCTCGCACACCCCTACAGTTGAAGAGGCAGCCTGAAGTACTGGATGGCCACTTCTCAGCAGGTCATGACAACATCTCTGGCAGGCGGTGACAAGTTTTCCTGCGGTACATCTGAACCCAATCAGGCACTTAATGTGAGCCTGACATTCCAGATAATTTGAACTCAGAATTTTTTGGGCCGGTTGATAGATTATACCGCAACTATCACCCAAAACAAATGGTATGTTTCACAAAGTCCTTCCAGCTAGTTACAACTAACACGTATATCATATAAGCTCGTCCTTGCGATGTGACAGGACGATTCCTTGCAGATGGAGCGCCCCCGACACCACCTCCAATCAAGTCACCCGATGACTGGGCTCCATATCGAAAATCGTGTCGAGTTCGAGACTGCAGAATTTCTGTACACGCGCAACCAAATGTCTGCCGGAGACATCAATATCTTATTGGATCTTTGGGCTGCAACCCTCCTCAAATACAACGACAAACCTCCGTTTGCGGACCACCGTGATTTGTATAAAACTATTGACGCTACGCCAGTGGGTGATGTCAAATGGCAATCCCTCAAGGTCCAGTACACTGGGGAGAAGCCCGAAACCAATGTACTACCCTGGATGGACCAATCTCACGATGTCTGGTACCGAGACCCCCATGAGGTTATTCAGAACATGTTGGGGAATCCGGACTACGCTACAGAGATGGATTATCGGCCCTACCGTGAGTATTTGACTGATGGCGATGAACGCCAATGGCAGGACTTCATGTCTGGTGACTGGGCATGGAACCAAGCGGTACGTTGTCTTTCATTGTTTTCTGTCGCTACACATGCTGAAAATTTCAGTAGGAAACTATTTCTGAAGATCCGGATACACTCGGCTCAACGTTTGTGCCGGTTATACTCGGAAGCGACAAGACAACAGTCTCAGTGGCGACTGGTGCCAACGATTACTATCCCTTGTATGTATCAATCGGGAACATTCGTAATAATGTCCGACGTGCACATCGTGATGCCGTTGCCATTATTGGCTTCCTCGCTATGCCAAAAAGTATGTTTCACACTACTACTATTGTTCTGCGCTAATCACAGTCAAGCAGCTACAGAGGAGCACGCAAAAGACTCAAAATTTCGGAAATTCCATCGGCAACTGTTTCATTCATCTGTCGCCAAAATTCTCAAGAACTTAAGGCCTGGTATGACCACACCAGAGGTTGTACGCTTCGGTGACGGCCACTATCGGCGTGTAATTTATGGCCTTGGACCATACATTGCAGATTACGAGGAGCAGGTTCTACTAGCGTGCATAGTGCGCAATTGGTGTCCGAGGTATGTTTCTAAATTATCTCCAACATCCCTCTACCTTAATGCTACTAGGTGTATGTCACATCCTGACAGTTTAGACACGAAGTCACTGTGTCGTCGACGTGACCATACAGAAGCGTTAGTTGAAGAGGCAACCTATGGTGCTTTGTGGATGGAGTATGGGATTGTTGGTGACCTTGTTGTAAGTCTCGCGCATCTTTTCTATCGGAGTTGAGACTCAATCCTTTCTAGCCGTTCACAAACGATTTTCCACGCGGCGATATTCACGAACTTATCGCGCCGGATATCCTGCATCAACTGATTAAGGGAACCTTCAAGGATCACCTAGTCAAGTGGGTTGGACAGTATCTGCAACATGTCCATGGTACGAAAGAAGCGGAGAGAATTCAAGCTGATATAGATCGAAGGTGCGTCACTTTGTCTCGAGTTGATGATTCGAAAGCTCACATCATCAAAGAATTGCTGCGGTTGCTTCATTTGCAGGTCTCCGACGATTTCCAGAAGGTCGGGGATTCAAACAATGGACGGGCGATGATTCAAAAGCCCTCATGAAGGTTAGTTCACTATCACATTAACTAGGATATTGCAACTCGGCTAACAATAATTCAGGTCTATTTACCTGCCATTGAAGGTCATGTCCCAACAGATGTGGTGCGCACGTTTCGCGCATTTCTCGAATTTTGCTATCTCGTACGGCGCAACATCATTACAGAATCTACTTTAGGTCAAATTCAGGAGGCTCTTGACCGATTCCATCATTACAGGGAGATATTTGAATCTACGGGTGTTGTCTTCACGTTCTCTCTCCCTCGGCAACACTCTTGTTCCCACTATGTCCTCCTTATCCAACTTTTTGGTGCGCCCAATGGCCTTTGCTCCTCGATCACCGAGACGAAACACATCAAAGCTGTCAAGGAGCCATGGAGGCGCTCGAGTCGCTACAAAGCCCTTGGTCAGATGCTGGTGACAAACCAGCGCCTCGATAAGCTCGCAGCAGCACGCATTGATTTCAAGAACCGCGGAATGTTAAACGGCACCTGTCTGTCTGCCACACTCAAGGCATTAAGTAAGTTTTATAACAAGTTACATCTTTATTGTTGGCTTAAATTTACACTAGAGCGTTTGCGCTTAAATAAGATGCCTGATGCCAGCCAACCCAACGAGAATAGCGCCACGGTGCCAGTACTCTTCAACGCTGATGTTACTATACAGGGTGATAACGAAGAGGGCGAAATTGACAATGGCCCAACACTGGTGCAGGCCCATGTCCAGTTGGCAAAGACCCCTCGTAAGCTATCTCATATTTTACAGTGAACACTCTTCTAATAGAATCGCAGAACGCAAACGCGCACACACTATACCCGAGCTATCCACGGAACTCTCTATCCCCAATCTCTACAATGTCCTCCGCCGCTTCCTATTCGAACAAGTGTACCCAGACGACCAGCACCCTCCCTCTGAAATCCCGCTTTCGAGATGTCCTCGATTTGATGGGAACATCCAAGTCTTTAATTCTGCATCTTCGACATTCTATGCGCCCAGCGACCGCAGTGGAATTGGCGGTATGCGCCGTGAGCATATTCGTGCCTGTCCTATTTGGAGAAACGAGGCGCCCCGGTATGACTGTGTGTTTGTTAACACAGATGCAAGTGTTGAAGGGATGGTGGGCATGGATATAGCGCGCGTAATGTGTTTTTTTTCTTTCACATTCAATGCAGTTTCGTATCCATGTGCCGTTGTGCGCTGGTTTGACAAAGCCAGCGACGGACCCGACCAGGACACTGGGATGTGGATTGTGACACCTTCGTTTGATACTGACCATTCTTTTTCTGTTGGAATCATCCATATTGATTCTATTTACCGTGCCGCACACCTCATTCCAGTCTATGGAGCACAGATCATTTCACGTGACATCAAGCACCATGACTCATATGATGCTTTTCGAGCATTCTATCTGAACAAGTTCACAGACCATCATGCTTTTGAGGTCGCATCCTAGGTGTTTTGGTCTTCTCGCTCTTGTAAGTTCATTCTGTCCGCTACTCGCATATGTGGTCTAATTACTGCGTCATCAAGTTTGCAGAGGCTAAGCCATGGCGCGTCAGACAGGCTATCATAGAATATATCCCCCTTCTCAACTCTACTTCGACAACGACATGAAAACACGCGTCTCGTCACTCTTGTGCCGCCCCCTCCGAGTCAATATGACCACGGCTCTGCTGTTGCGAGTACAGGTGATGGGGTCATCATCTGCGTGATCTGCGGCGACTTTTCAGCAAGCACTTCAGATCTAGGATGAGCTTGAGCGGAGTGCTTAGACGATGAGTTTGGTGAGCGCAACTTCTGCACATTAGGTGAGTCTCCATAGTGCTTATTGCAATGCTCAGACCTAACTCCATCATTGAGTTTGCAGAGGCTAAGTCATGGCGCGTCAGACAGGCTATCATAGAATATATCCCCCTTCTCAACTCTATTTCAACAACGATATGAAAACACGTGTCTCGTCACTCTCGTGCTGTCCCCTCCGAGTCAGGATGACTATGGCTCTGCTGTTGCGGGTACAGGTGATGAGGTCATCATTTGAGGTGACGAAATCTGCATCTGCGTGGTCTGCGGTCATTAGTTTCAGCAAGCGCTGACGGGTGACTTGGACTTGGACTTAGTAGTAGTACTGGTAGTACTACATGTACCCCACTTATTGCGCTTACAAAACTTTTTCTGCTTTTTGAGCTTTTTTGAATGGTGCCAACTTGTGAACTCTGAATTTGCTTTCCAGAAAGTGCATTAAGTCAGAAAAGTAACACTCCGAGAGAATTTAAGAGACAAAAAGTGAGATAAGTAAGCGGTGGTTTTCCTGATGCTGCTTATTGTCTGATGATACACATGTTGCACAGTGTGCTACCGGTGCTTCCTAGGGATCCTCCATGCAGCCCTGGATTTTCTCTTGCTTCCTCCCCACAGCTCAATGCTGTCCACCAGTACCACCATGTATCCTGGACAAGGCCAGAGACAGCCAAGCAGGGCTCCCAATAACCTGCAAAATCAATTTAATCCACCAATACACCATGGAGCTAAGCCAGATCCTTACCATCACTAGTTCAATCCTAGAGATTCCCCCCTCAGCCTTCTGAACCATGGCTAGTTTGCTAGAATAGTTTAGAGTCTATGTACGAGTCAGTGTAAGTTGTTACTGGTGAGCTACAAGACAACATACCTCAGCAAGGCTTTGGAACAAACACTGAGGTGAAAACAAACATAAGGTATGGTATATGTACTGTGTATTACATAACCATCAGCAGCCACTGATGAGAGTTGCAATACTGTATAGTACATATATGTATGGTAAAGAAGGTGCCAAGAAGAGAAACAGAGTATATGCGAACACACCCCCTCACCGAGTCACCAACTGAAGACCAGTGGTATGTTTCAAAAAAAAGGGGCGCAGAAGAGCCTTCATGAAGATGTCTGCGGTGTTGGAGTGGGTGGGGAGCCACTCAGGCAAGAAAGTGCCACACTCAATGTGACCATGGATGAAATAATAACGCACATCAATATGCTTGGAACGGACATTATTTTTGGCCTCTTTTGAGAGTGAGATGGCACCAGTGTTGTCGATGTAGATGACGATGGGCACAGTAAGGGCAAGGTGAAGCTCATTGAACAAGGACTGGAGCCAGAGCCCCTCCTGGATAGCATGAGTGACCACCATATATTTGGCCTCAGTTGAGGACAATGCATGAGTGGACTGCTTTTTGGAAGCATGGGCAATGAGCCCTTCTGCATAGAACCAGGTATACCCAGAGATTGACAAGTGGTCCTCAGCGCTACTGGCCCAGTCTGCATCACAATAGGCATGCAGCAGCTTGTGGACATGGTCACCCCCATAGCTCATGCGAAGGTTCAGAGTGCCAGCAAGATAGCGGAGGAGTCGCTTGCCAGCAGCATAGTGGGATGGTGAGGGATGTACACTGTGTTGCACAAGTGTGTTAATGGCAAAGGATATGTCAGGGTGTGTGCAGATAGACAAGTATAAAAGCTCGCCAATGAGCTTGCGATAATGAGTTTGGAGATTAGGGATGATGACAGGGGGTATCTGTGGGACGTCTGAATGGGTAGTTGGCTGTCCAGGGGAAGGGTGATGAGGGTTACAGTCGATCATGCCAGTATTCTTCAAGAAGGTAAGTGATGTACTTGCCTCTGGTGCAACCAGAGACGGTGAGAGGAGTGGTCACGCTCAAAATGAATACCAAGAAACTTGGACACAGGCCCGAGGTCCTTGATCCTGAAGTGTGCATCAATTCTGCCCCTCAAATAATGGAGGAAAGCAGGAGAGTTCAATATGCTGAGTCCATCATCGACATAGAAACCAATGATGCACACTATGCAAATGGCTGGTGGTGCTGGTGGTGCGGTCATAAAGAAACATGACATGGTCAACAGCTGCACCATGTGAAGCCCAACTCCTCCATAACACCTCGGACCTGCTTCGTACCACTCCATTGCTGACTGTTTGAGGCCGTATATAATGCACAACATGAGCCAGATGAAAACCTTCCAGTCCCCCTCTTCAAAGCCCTTTGGTTGGCGCATGTAGATCTCCTCCTTCAACACTTCCCACAGGAATGCGCATTGTGCATCAAAACTATCCAACTTTCAGTCGTTTTTGCAGACAATGGCTGAAATGAGTCATACAGATGCAGTCTTGAGTACCGGTGCAAAGGTTGCCCCATAGTCAATGCCAGGGATTTGTGAGAAGCCCTAGGCCACAAGACATGCTTTGAATATTGGACCTCCCTTATTGTTGTCCTTGAATTCCAGAACCCAATGGTTCCCTATTGCCTTCCTTCCAGTAGGTAGCATGACTAGTCTGTAGACATTCATCTCTTTCATGATGGCAAGCTTCCTGTGCATAGCTGCAAGCTATTGATTACAATCGGGCTGTAACATTGCCTCCTTATAGGTGGCAGGAGGCACTTTGATGTCATAGTCCAGGCTCGAAGGGTGGCACTTGCAGTCACTGCAAATGGTGATGTGTGTCTGCTCCTCAATAACGACATTAGCAAGAACTGCAGGTACATCAGTATTTAGGCTCAATCTCAGCCAACTCCTCGCCCACCTGCTCCCCTTCGTGCTCTGAGACAGTGTTGCAATTAGAAGTCACCTCCTTGCATAGAGCCAGCTCAGCTGATTTGGCAGCACATGCAGCTTGGAGAGAGTGTAGGTGAGCCTTGGATGCTGCAATGTTCTCAGGCAAACTGATGACCTGCCTCAGTAGGTACCTGCACACGAGAGGAGTGTCAGTGGTAGTCATTCTGGGCAGGCATGGGCAATTGGTGCCACAGTTTGGGTAGGGACAGGCATCAACACTGTGGAAATAGGAGGGAGGCGAGGGCATGGATCAGTGGGAGGGCCATCAGAGTCAGAGTCAGAATTGTGAGTAATAAGCAGTGCACACTCATCAAAAATCATGTCATGAGTGGTGAAGAAAGTACCAGTGACCTGGTCATGAAGTCTGTAACCCTTTGTGCCCTCTGGGTAGCCCATAAATAGCGCTCAGCATGAGTGAGGACCCAACTTGCCCTGCAGTTTGGAGGGGATCCGTGTAAAGCATCAGACACCAAATATATGCAAATGCTCAAGATCCAGCTTGCAACCATTGACCACTTCAAAGGGGGTCTGTTACAAGAACATCTAGACACTTGGGCCCCTACCATTTTTCTCCTTATCCTCCTCATCTCCGCCCTTGCATCACACCCTTACCCCGACCTTGCTCTTGTTATCCTCGTCATCCTCGCATTCCCCTTCGCCCTTTACCTGTCGCTTCAGCAGAGCCAGTACATCTGGCCGGACCCTTTCTCTGACGAAGCATACCCATGCTCCGCTCCACCTGTTGACTGATCCTGTGGACAGTCCCCTCTGCCCTTACCGTCCGGATGGTAACCTATGATACGATGCACACTGCATCCCCTTTACCCTGTTTCCTTTCTTGATCTATGACTCGGTGCGCAGTTGCACATTTGTACTTATATTTAGCTCCACAGTTGCACAATCGTACCCCTGCGCGTTTCACTTCCTGTTTCTGTTCTTTGACTCATTTCCAGTTGCACGTTCCGGTTTGCCTATGACTCACCTTGAACGTGCCTTCCTTTTCTAGTGTTACCCTTTGACCAGTTCCCTTTCCGGTAGTATGAGTTATCATCCACTAATACGCGTCCTCTCCTCTATATAAACTCCCTACCATGTACCTAGTTCCTTAACTTGAATCTACTTGGTTCTTGACCTCCTACTCCTAACAAGAGTGATTCCTTCTCCCTAGCCAGCAGTCTATATTCTACTTTCTTATCTGCTCATCACAGATAAGTCTCTAGTCTCGATCTTTACTCATTGACTTCGTCGACGAGCAAAGCCCCTGTTAACTAGTTGGACTTCCGTCCTTCTATTAATGCAGATCTTACGATTAACCTTCGGGTGTCATAAGCCTTGGCAGATACACTTATCATTGAGCCCCGCTTGACATAAGCTACCCGATTTGGACATAGGCATTAAACCTTGCTTGCCGAAGCCTTGCCAAGCAAGACTCCTAACTTTGGGCTAGCCCAGAGACATCCTCGACCATTGACGACATATGCTCTGTTTGAGCGTTGCCAACAGATACTATCCAAGTTCATAACAGGGTCATGCCTGGGGGCAAAGTGGTGGACTCACTGCAGTTCCAGAGGTAGCACACCATTAGTGAGGCCTTGCCCCATAGGTTGGCTGGGAGGTTAGTGCCCTCCAACATCACAAAAGGCGCCCTTCTATGGTGTGCATGACATGCTCTGCTCTACCATTTTGTTGATGAGCATAAGGGGCAGAGAGTTGACATTCAATCCCAGCTGCAGTCAGTGCATTACTGAAGGCTGTGCTGATGTACTTGCCACCATTGTCTGACCTAAAAACTTTGACTGTGCGACCTCTATGATTTTCCTAACATGCCTTGATCATCTGCTAGGCTTCAAGAGCTTGATCCTTTGTGGCGAGCAATTGTAAGTTTAGTAAGTTGCTGTGGTTGTCAAGAAAGATCACAAAGTGGAGTTTTCCATGAGGTGTCATGACCAGAAAAGGGCCACACAGGTTAGAGTGAATTAAGTCAAGGAAATGTGATGCACAAGGGGTCTTTGATGGCGGGTATGGCTTGCATGGGTGCTTCGTCATAATGCATGGCTCACAAACCTGCAAAGGTGTGGAGACCTCAACCTTAACACCTGTGGCAAATAAAGGCAGGCACTTGACAGTATCTCCACCTGGGTGCCATAGGTGAGCATGCCACAGATCCCATGAGAGAGGTATACAAGTGAATGCTGCAAGTTCAAGGTGAGGAGATGGTGGAGCACTAGGAGGAATAAATCTCAAATCAATGAACATCAGATTGCTGACCATGGAAATCTGGCCTAAGCACTCTCCAAGATAGCCGAGCTCACAGCATGGAGGGGAAGGTTGGAAGTTGCAGGCCCAACCCTGCTTCAACATATACCCTACCGACAACAAATTTACCATCACATCTGGAGCATGAAGGCAATTGGTGAGACAGAGCCAGGAGGTCTTCTTGTTGAGCATTAGTTCTGCAACACATTCACCATGCCCCAAAGTTTGCAGGCTTCCGTAATTTGCAGTTTTAACCATGACTGTAGAGCTGCTGGAGAAGGACCAAAAGTACTCTTTTGACATGATCAGGGTTGACATGGCACCCGAGTCGAGGATAGTGGAGAGGGTGTGATTGGCTATGCATGCTATATCCTCGGAGCTGGGTCAATGTTGTTGAGCTCTTCAATCATGGCGCACACCAATTGCTGAACTTCAGTCAGTTTTGGGTCTGTACTTGTAGGTAATGCACTGTTTGTTTTGGTGGGAGGTGGCTTGCCTTCACTAGTGACTGCAGCTACCTCTTTCTTTGCTCGCTTGCCTCTATCTCTGCCCTTCTGTGCTCACGGTGCTTTTCCTTTCATTCCACCCCCTGGCTGATGACAGTGATCATGATCATGCATAAGTGAGCATGGAAGCCTGAGGCAGGCAGTGTTGTCACATGCCACCCCTCTAGGGTTCTGCTTGTGACAGTGCCTGAGCTGCAGTGGTTCCATAGCCCGTCACCTTGCAGTGCTAAGGTTGCCATCTGTCGCCAGCTGGGGTAATTATTACATCCAGTGAGCTCGATAATATGATCATATTTTTCCATGGTACGATCAAAGGGGAGGACTCAGAGTGGACAATTGTTTTTGAAATTCTTGAGTGAATCAACTGTTAGATGATTGTGGGTTATTAAAAGATTAAATCTAAATCTAGCGAGGTTGTTGAGCTTCGTTAAAGCTCAGGGCTTATAACCAGTTTGCTAGAATAGTTTAGAGTCTCAGCGAGGCTTTGGAACAACACTAAATTGTGATGTACCTAAAATAGTTTAGAGTCTATGTATGAGTCAGTGTAAGGTGTTACTGGTAAGCTACAAGACAACATATCTCAGCAAGGCTTTGGAACAATGTCAAGGTAAAAACAAACATAAGGTATGGTATATGTACTGTGTGTTACATAACCATCAGCAGCCACTGATGAGAGTTGCAATACTGTATAGTACATATATGTATGGTGAAGAAGGTGCCAAGAAGAGAAAAAAAGTATATGCAAACATGGCTTGCCCCAGCATGATAAACTTTTTAGTGCCGGATGGGGGGACAACAGGATGGACCTGTTACACAAACAGTAATTAGTCCAAAGGCTAGTAGTAGTATGATTAACAAAAACTTACCTGTGAAAACTGTAGCCTGCACCTGGATCCTTTCAGCATTCCCTACCAAGCTGCAGTAACTCTGCAAAGCCAGCCATCTTCTTGAAGGACAGTCTGTGGGTCCAGTGACACAGTATGGGACTCCAGTTAAATAGCTACACTTGGCCCCAGAACTACGGTGGCCAACTATTCTATTCAATGCATCAGCGTTAAATAGGACATCATAGCAGCGCACCTTCAAGTCATAACAATCATGATTCCTCCAGTAGATCACTCATCTTGAATTCAATTGTAGCTTGTCTTGTATCTGAAGTGCAAAACCTGAAGGATGTCACTCAGAACCTGCTGTTTTCCAATAATGAGCTTCAACAATCAAATGACTCACTCAAGGTATACATTCAGGCAAACAAAGAAGCTCTTGAGGAGTTTTTAAAGACCAATGGAAACAGGAAGAAAGCTGGTAATAGAAATGTGTCAAATTCCCATCTGGCATTGAAAGTAAGCTCGTCACTCAGGCTGTGTGGCAACTGATAAACTTACTATGCACATACAGCCAATAATTCCATCCTTATTTTTTTGAACTTTGCAATATTGATCCATGCCTTGGCAAATCAAAGCACATAAAGTTGTTGGGAACTGTCAAGCCTTTGAGTAATGGAGAAGTACATGAGATGGTATCTAACAAGATAATCTGGCATCTGAACTGGCTTTGGAATGTTAACAATGACATTAACATGCTATACATCAAGGAGATTGTCAATCTGGTATGAGAAAATGAGAAAGCACAAAACATTTAATTTGATCAATGTCAATGAGACTCACATCAACTGTTTAGGCTCACTGCAAGAATCCTAAGGTCAAGGTCTATACACCATGCGAGATCAGCTGTGAGAGATTTAACTGGTCAGCATGGGAGAAAAGGTTGCTAAAAACTGATGTGAAGCATGACCTCGAGTCCTGTGAGATATGCATGGCCTCTCGGTACAATGAGAGTGGTGTGTAAAAGTTTACCATATAACCATTGGACATCAACAGGAACATGTACCTTATGACTTCGCCAAGCTTCAATTGCTTATAGGTATTTGTTAACGAATGTCTGAAGCCATGAAACAATGTCTGAAGGTAATCCAAAGATGTCTGAGAGTACTTATCTGATGTCCTAAGCCAAAGTGTGATGTCTGAGATTTCGGACTTTCAGACTTCATGAATGTAGGTTGGAAACTATGTAATGAATGTTGGACTTGTGAGCAGTGTGCATGAGTATAATGAGTGATGGAGTATGATGGTGAAAGAACAGTAATATTTTGCAAATCAATCAAGAACTATGAAAATATTCTGAAAGTGACCCAGCTACAGGTGGATGGATCAGTAAGAGTTACTACAGAGTATTTATCTATCTATGTAGAAATACGGAATACCATAGGTAAAGGTAGTAGCAATAATTTTCAGGTCTGATGTCCTATGTAATAAGACATGAGGTACTGTGGACTATGGGAAAACATGTAATAACACTATCTACACTGTTAGCAATGAAAATAAGACTAAGTGCATACCTAGTAGGGGCTAGCGGGATGTGACTGGACATAGGTGCAACAATATCTGATGATGTGCGACAATGTCTAATGTGATGTCCAATGTGATGTCCGATGGAAAGTGCAAAAGTCCAAAGCTAAGTGCATCAGAATCGATGCAGAAAGGCTCAGACATGTGCAGAAATGTGTCGGACATGTTTAGGAATGATTCAGACATGTTGCAGATGATTTGGAATGAGTAGTGTTTGATGTATGTGTTGAAAACACTGGTTCCAAGCTCAGCACAAGGACCATCATTACACCATCATTGAAAACATATCCTCCAAATCAGATTCTACCACCATCTTGGTGTTGACCTTGTTTAATAATGTTATGATGCCATTTCTCACACTGTAGATTATATTCTGCAAGGTGCTCTCTAAGTATCTGAAAGAAAATATGATTGACAACTCATCTGGATGCAGAGCTAATACCTCGGTACCTAAATAAGTTAAGTCCTGCATCTGTGACAACACCATATACACTGGCTGAGGGGCTCAGGCCTAAATAAGTGCATGTGTCAATGCAGAATTGATTATCTGTAATGTGGACAACAGCACCTAGGTCACTGCAAATGGTGTAGGGGTATGATACAATAGGCTTCTGAGACATCCTTGGTAGCAAACTGAGATCCTGGAGGTAAATGACTGATAGTGAGCACAATGACACTAAAGGTACCCCTAAGTGCTGGGATAATTATTGGGATTAATGTAAGAGTTAATAGATGGATTAGGAAATCTAATGGAAGGAGTGTGGGAGAAAGAAATATTTTGAATGATGTAATAGTGTCCTGGACGTTCAGGTTTAAATATAATAGAAAAGGGAGAAGATTGAAATGGTCCAATGAGATCTTGTACCTCCTTTGATGAAAATGATCTGATATACCTATTATTTTTGAATCTCAGACTGAATAATGGAAGCAAACTCTTGATGATATGTAATAGCAAAAAGTTTGTTAGGAGGAGTTTGTATGGAATTAATGATGGAAATATCAAGATGAAATACAAAGTGTAAACCATTGGGTATATGGAGATATCTATCAAGTAGACCAGCAAGGTTGAGCATTCCTTTCCAGACATCTGGTTTGTAAGGGGATATAGCCTTACAGCTTCTGCACTCAAGGGCAAGTCTGTGCTCCATGAGAAGATGCAGCACATCCTGAGCAGAAATAATAGTGGTCGTGGGTGGTATTGGCACATCCTCTTGCTCTCTGCTAATCACTGCAGATGGGACGACCATCTTGCATTGTGAGGACTTTGTTAAGGTGGGAGCAGAGGGTATCAAACACATTGTCCTAGATTTTGAGTGCCTTACACTTGATGATCTTGTAGGGGTTTTGCCTGGGGCACACTGCACAAGCAGAGAGGGCTGATCCACTTGTGCTTGATTTGAAATCCTGATGTGGCCTTTTTCTGCTGTCCACATGCTCAGGGGAAGGAGAGCACTTACAAGTCTCACAATGATGACTGTGTTGTTGGCTTGAGGAAGCATTGTTGGATGTAGTGATATGTTGATCAGTGTTACGACTGGGATAGTTCTTCTGTCAATGGTCAAAGATAGACCAGTCTTGTTGACAGCATTGTTCTAACTCTCAATACAAGGAGGGTTCTAAATCAAAGGATTCCGCTAGATGAGCATGATAGCTTCTATCTAGGTTCAGTGGTGAGTGGTTTTAGCACTTCTGTCTATCAAGGGTTCAGACTAAGACAGTGAGTGACTGTCTTAGAGATCAAGTATCAGACTATAAGGGTGGGGACCTTTATAGAACAGGATTCAAGGGGAAAACCCAGTAGATTAAGTTAAGGAATACTACTGATGTACATGGGGTTTATATAGGTAACAAGAAGCGGTGCAGTCATGTCAAGAAAGGTAACAAAGATAGGGAAATAGTACAACCTATCAAGATAGCAAAGATAGGTGAAACAATTGTGCTGCGCATGATGATAGTAGTCAAGATACAGTTAAGAAGAAGAGAAGTGTGGACAGCCCACTTGATAAGAGAACAGCCAAGTCTAGATGAGTCTAGAGTTGGTGCTAGGGTTACAGAAGGAGAAAAATAAGTAGGGGCTAAATGTTATTGTAACAATCAGCCTATGCAAGCAGTGCGAAGTGTGTGATGCGAAGAGTGTTGCATGAGGCATTGTGGCATGTAGTATGAGGCATGTAGCATGTGGCAGTGACATAAGAGATCTGAAGTGATGTGATCATTGAGAGCATTGGAAAGTAATGAACTCATTAGCATTGTGTGTAAATTTTAATTTTAAAGATGAGGACTGGCCATGTAGTCCCTCTGGTTATCCTTCTTGGTATGCTCTTGCCAGTAAACTTTCTCTCTGGTGCACCTGAATACATTGTCATTGATTACAGACAAGTCATAAGGTCTTGCAGGTGATTTTGCAATGATGTGCCATCACTTGTGTTGTTCAGCCTGATAGATGAGGAGAGTTTTTTGGGCTATAGGATTATGCATTGAGTGAAACTCATGGACTTGAAGATTTTTCCAGAAAATGGCAAACATTCTGATGCAATCTGCTGGCCAGTTAGCTTCTTCTCCAGCAGTAATAAATCTTGGACAGGCTTGGCAGAAATTCTCAAAGGTGAGATCTTCATTGTCAATGACAGATGAAGCATTGCATGCAGAGGTGGCTGTGATCCAGGTGGTGGACCTGTCTAGGAGTGTCAACAGAACCATGCATCATCTTCAATGATAGCCTTCTTGGTATGAGCATCATCTAGACTGTCGTTAGTGAAATACCAAAGTTCAATGTGTTCACCCTTGTCTAATTTTCTTGTTGCATATGCTGAAGTGGTGATAGAGGGCTTATCAGGAACACTGATTGCCTGAATGGGAGTTCTAGAGATTAGAGGTAGAGTGGGATAGAAACGATCTAGAAAGACACCAGGTATGATCTCAGCTTTGTTCAAAGACTCATTTATTAATCGTGCTATGTACCTAGAAAGAGACCAGGTATGCTACATTTTTGTCAGTCAAACGTACATGAACAAAGTAAGTACTTACATCTCAGCTTCGTTCAAAGACTGAGATGTTTGGACGCTATCGGGTGTATCTTTAAGGTAAGTAAAAAACAGAACGGAAAACAAGTATTCCTTTTGACATATATTTCAGGGTACAGATTTGGCACTGCCCATTGGTCGGTACAAGCTTGCACTTGGACCATGTTCCTCTGTCACTTCTCCCTCATCACTATCTCAGATCCTTTGGCCTTATGAAGATCAGATCGATCAGATTCCAACACTCCTCCTCGAGTGCAAGCTAAGCTCATCATTGTCCTCAATCACTGAAGGTGTGGCCTCGGTAGCGCCTTCGTGAAGGTGTCTGCCACGTTGTCATCAGTTGGGTAGTAGAGGAGGTTGAACGTGCCATTCTTCACATGAGAATGAACAAAATGGTACCATAAGTTGATATGCTTTGTTCGGGACTGGAATTTGCCGGTGGAGGCTAATGCTATCGCAGCCTGGTTGTCACATAGGATTGGGGTAGGGAGAGCGGGGGCATGGTAGAGCTCGCCGAGGAGTAATTGGAGGTAAAGTCCCTCCTGTGCTACACTTGTTAGTGCAATGTACTCAGCTTCTGCAGTTGATAGTGCGATTATGGGCTGTTTCCGTGCACTCCAGGCTACAGGTCCACTGTGCAGCATGACAATGTATTCAGTCATTGAGTGCCTGTGCAGTTGCAAGACCCAGTCCGCATCCACAAATGTCTCAATTTCCCCATCTGTCACTCCCAATGTCAGCTCATACTCTGCAGTAGCTTTTAGGTACCTTATCACCCGCTTAGCTGCCTCCCAATGGAGTCTTCCCGGGTTTCGCATGAATTGCGACAGCATTGCCACTGCAAAGGCAATATTGGGGCAGGTACTTGTGGCGGTGTAGAAGATGAGGAATCTAAACTGTGGGGAAAGTTGGTGCTAAGCTAAGCAAACACAGATAGACCCAGGCGCGAGTGAAATCGTCGTCCCAAGGGCAGCTAACTGAGTAAAGGGACACCTCTCTTTGTAAAAAGAGGGACACCAAACAACTAAAAAGGTACTAAGACTAAATAATGCGCGAAGTGCCAGGCGGAAACAATACAACATGCGAAAGGTGAAGGACTAGGTGCACGATGTGAAGGTAGCACATGCGAGCAAAGGCGAGAAACTAGCAAGTGAGAGAAGTGAAGGAAAGACAAAGTGAGACAAGTGTTAACACCCCAACTAAGGTTGGCTGATGCTAAGACGGAGATGGGGAACCGAAGCACACAACTTTAGATAGTCACTTGCAAACAACGAGTAAAATTCTTAGTATCTAAAGACACAGAGAAAGTGGGTGGAAAATTGACCCAGAAAATAGAGTAAAGAGATAGTATATGTAAAGATAGCTAAGCGCCGCTAGGCACGCAGGTCTGATGTAGCGAGCCGAGTAAGCTAAATATAGTCCGCGAGGTAGGTAATAGGGTCTCAGCTGCACACATAGTGCTAGGCCGAGAATTAGTGATGGAAATAATTAGTCAAAATGGGAATATAGTGAGAAAATGCACCAATGGACATCTAAGGACATGGGGAGGACAGATGGACGGGTATGCGGATGATGCTAATGTGGATACGCGGTGTGCACGAAGTGCGAGTGGCTGCACGTGGAATCTGCAAAGTAAAATATATGAAGTGCTACTGCGCAAGATGTATCCTTAGGATTAGAGCTGGAGTTTGTAGGGAATGTGGGAGAATTCGAGGGAAGTGCCTGTGGAGACACAAGGCTCTACAGCGTACATGAGTGATCCTATCACTCGTTGATATGGTATGTCCTGCATAGCTTGGAACTCGGTGTGTGTACACAGACACTGATCAACGGAAAGGGTGGTACCAGGGTTCCATGGGTGTCTGTACAACTTTGGCATCTCCAAGGTTGAACCTCTCTAGGATGGTCTTGATGTATGCCTTCTGGGAGAGGGTTATGGTGCATGCTTGCCTATCCCTAGTGACTTTTAAGCCTAACAGCCAGTTTAGCTTGCCTAGATCTGATATCTCGAAAAAATGTTGAAGATCGGCCTTGAAGTGCTGGATGTGGGATATATGGTTGGTGGTGACGGCCATGTCATCAACTGACATGGTGATGACGATGTGTTCATTCGGGGCACATTTGTAGTAGACTGCGTGGTCAACCTTTGATCGGCTGAAGCCAAGCTTCCTGAAAACCCCCACCAACTCTTCTGCCCACTCAAATCCTGCTTGCTTTAATCCCGGTAAGCTTCTCTTCAGCTTCAGCACCTTTCCTCTCTGCCCCTCCTTCAGATACCCAGGTGGCGCCCTCATGTATATCTCCTCTTGGATAGTTGCATAAAGATATGCATTTTTTATGTCTACCTGGTGGATCTTCCAGTTCTTCTGAGCAGCCATCATTAGAACGGTCCGTATTGTGCTCATGTTGGTGGTAGGTGCAAAAGTGTCGAAGTAGTTGACCCCATACTGTTGGCACTGACCATTAGCAATGAGGCGGGTGCAAAGCTTGAGCTTTTTGCCATCCGGTCCGTGTTTCATGGCTAGGACAAAGTGGCACGGTATTATGTTCGCACCTTGAGGTGCGTCAGCAATGTCCCAGGTACCTAACTTTTCAAGCTGGCTGATCTCGTAATCTAGGGCTTCCTGCCATTCAATGGCATCTGGCCCGTTGAGCGCCTGTTGTAGGGTGGGCTCTGGCTGGGCTGCAGCCAATGCAAGGTGAATATGGGCTTCTTCATCTAACAGATTGAGTTCTGACGCCTCCATTAGCGTCTTGATGGCTATGGACGCAGTCTGGCCCTTATTGAGGGCTTTATAATACCCTGGGGCAGGTCGGTGTAACGATAGTCATGGCGCTGGGCTCAAAACCCGTGTTTTTGATACTCATGTTCAACAGTATTTGTCTGACGCATCCCCGACATTCCAATCCCGACCCCGACGCCCGACCCCGACCCGAAAGTGTCGGACCCGATGTTTTCGCATTGGACTCGTCCTCCCTATGTCCTGTCCAGTCGTATCTACCCCCACTGGTGTGTATTTACTTGTTTTTGCATTACTGAACACTACAGACAGCACTATTACATGTTATCTACAAAAAGGTGCAGTACACATGCTCTTTTACATACATTCGGACCCGATTTTGCGCTACTGTTTTCGCCCAATGCACTCTGAAATCCTACATAGACATTATTTAATATCTAGTACTTCCTACCTATTGGACGAGTAGTTTCTAGTTTCGGATTATCTTCCTATTATTGATAACTAACTATCTAAACTAATACCAAACAGCTACCCCTATAGGATCAAACACACTTGCTCTGCAAGTATAGCAGACTAGGCAATGCTAAAGATCTACCTAAATATTTGTTGTCTAGGTAATATGATTTCTGCTGAGCCCAGCAGAAATCAGCTTTCTACATCGGACTCGAGTGGAACGCAGCGCAGGCGGTGTAGCAGGTTGTGGGCTGGACAGCTTTGTTGGCATTGTTGGTGGTGGTTGGGATGGTTTCTGGACACTAGGTGAGTTAGGATCATCACTAGTGCTGGTGGTGTGTCTGCTGATATTACTACTACAATTGTTGTTGTGTTTGGCAGCAGCAGACTCCCCCTCGTCCAGAACATCCTCCATGCTCACCTCTGAAGGGGTGAAGGTGAGGTTCCTCTCCACTGTGACCTGGCGCCTCTCTGGCCAGTAGACGCGATATCCCTTACTCTGCACGTCCACACCAACAAAAGTCACCTCCAGCTTCCCAGCATTGTGCTGGTGCATATACACAGTGCTGCCAAACTTGTGGGCCTGGGCGAGGGTGGGTGTCTCTTTGCGGACAAGGGCGAACAGTGTAGTGTCCGTCATTGCGCGTGATGGTAAGCAATTTTTGAGCCAGGTCGCGTAATTGATCAGAACAGACTTTCCGGAGCCAAACTGCTGTGTTCTGGTGCCTGAGCCATGCGACGTACACTTTGAATGCAGTGAGTGCCTCACTTTTCTGCTTCAAGAAATGAAGCTTCATCTGACAGCTAAAATTGTTGGTAAAGCTGATATAGTATAGGCACCTGCCTAGGCTCGTTGTTTGGGCTGGTCCCCATAGGTAAGCAAGCACGTTTTGGACTCGTCAGGAAAAGGCTTGCAAGCTGATTTTGCCTTGACGCATGCTTCACAGAACTCGGGCTTCATGCTCAGGTCCAACTCGATGCCTGTCACCAGGCCTTTTGTAATGGCATCGGCCATGGCTGTTTGGGACACATGTCCTAGGACCCGGTGTAATTGGGCAACGATGAGTTTCATTTTTGCAATGTTCACATGGTGCAATCTCTGACGTCCCAAAACAACACTATACAGGCCCTCCACCTGTGGGATTTCCACAATTACTCTGCACTCCAGTTCCTTCAACAGGATCCGGCACATTCACCCTTCGAAGAAGACAGCCATTCTGGTCGCCATGATGCGGTTGGTTGATATGAGTGTAAATGCTATCTTAGGTGCGTATAGTGTGTTTCTCAGAACGATGGTAGTGCACTTCTGACCCAGAGGCAATTCTAGCTTCACATTTCCTCGACTGATTGTGCTCAGGGTGGACCCATCAGTTGTATGGATGGTCTGGGGGGCTATGGTGACGAAGTTGGAGAATTTTGCTTGGTCCAGGCAAAAATGGGAAGTGGCACCTGAATCAATGATGGTGCCTCTCTTGTCCACAGGTACATTCAGGCTTTTCGCTATATTGGCCAAGTCTGACATTACGAACGTGTACTGGTCCTGGGGCTCTGTCTTCTTGCAGGTGAGGTCCAGGTTGTGTTTGGGTGTGCTCCCCGATGACCTGGACTTCCCTCTAGCCTCCCTAGCATTAAGCGCGGTACTCACTCCCTTCTTGCTCGGTCGATGCTTGGTGAGTTGTCAGTGCTCGTACTCTTCACTGAAGATGCTGATTAATTCGTAGGATGTCAGCAGGGTCTTAACGATCTTTGCTGCAGCATTGATCGATGAGAGGAGGGGGTGATACAATTCAGGAAGGGAGCCAAGTATGATGGCATGGAAGTCGGTATCAAGGATGGCTGTGCCCATGCCTGCTAGCAACTCCCACAAACATAGGAGTTCTGTGAAATGGGCTTTGATGTCACCTGATTCTTTGCACCTTGTTTCCTGCAGGCATCTGTGCAGATCAATCTGCATGAGTTCTGTTTTGCCTTTGTGGATCTGGCAGATCTCTGCCCAGACTTCGCATGTGGCCTCAAACTTTTGGACCCTCAACAGGAGGTGATCCGATATCGTGCAGAATATCTGCTGTTTTACTAGTGAGTTCTTTTGCAGATACTCATCAAGTTTCTTATCCAGCTCATCAATCTCGTTTTTGGTGGGTGTCGAACTGTCTGCCTTCAGCGGCTGGCCCGTCATCTCATCTAGGAGGAAGGGTAACGGCTCAACTGCATGACTGTCCACATATCACATCAAACCTCGAGCACCTATTGCTGTCATTGTTCTTTCCTTGTAGGTGATCCAATTCATGCTGTCTTCAGCTAACTTTGGAACATTGAATAGACTAGAAGTGGTACTGGGGAGCATATTATTGGTGGCCATGACAGGGCTCATAACCTCTAGAGATTAGAGGTAGAGCGGGATAGAAATGATCTAGAAAGACACCAGGTATGATCTCAGCTTTGTTCAAAGACTCATTTATTAATCATGCTATGTACCTAGAAAGACACCAGGTATGCTATGTTTTGTCAGTCATTGCTGACGTACATGAACAAAGTAAGTACTTACATCTCAGCTTCGTTCAAAGACTGAGATGTTTGGATGCTATCAGGTGTATCTTTAAGGTAAGTAAAAAACAGAGTGGAAAACAAGTATTCTTTTTGACATATATTTCAGGGTGCAGATTCAGCACTGCCCATTGGTCGGTACACACTTGCACTTGAACCATGTTCCTCTGTCACTTCTCCCTTGTCACTATCTCGGATCCTTCAGCCTCGTGAAGATCGGATCAATTGGATTCCAACAGGAGTATACTTATGCTTGTGCTTCTTTCTCTCCTCTTTTTGAGTAGACTGCTCTTCCTCCAAATTTTCCTGCTCCAGTCTGTCTTCTCTCTCTTCTTGGATGAGACACTGATGGTTGTGCTGCTCCCTGTCGAGGTCAAGTTGCTCCTGCCATAGAGCTTTCCAATGTTGTTGGTTGCTTCTCAGATGTTCCAAAGGATCTGCATGGCTTGCACCTCTGGAACGTTTTCATTGACAATTTGATTCATTGCAGCAGTGAAAGGCAGTGAAGTGTAGTCCGGACAAATGTTTAGGTTAGGATCATTGTGAATTCTAGGCATAATGATTTGTAAAGATTATAGATGTTTCTTTGAGAATGTAAAGTGACAAAATGAGAGTGTAGTCGAGCAGTAGATCACTTGTAAGTAGTACGTAGTAGTATGAAGGAAGAAAGAAATGAGTCCAAAAAAGCTGTGTCGCACATAGACCCAATTCTGCGTTAGTTTTCCTGCCTCAAACTCACAAAGAATATAATATATGGGCTTCTCTCCCTCCGATTAGCATCTGGTTAAAATGTCGTTTCTGCAGTGATTACTAATACATAAAATCTAATCGATCTAATCTTTTATCTTACATGTACAGACGTGTAGCAGTAGACAAGGAATATTTATTTTAACTGCTGGAATAAACTGCGTTCATATGATAAGAGGATCATCGCCCCTTCGTGAATTTGAAGTCCGAATGGAATGAGCCTGCGCAGATGCTTCCTCCAAGCGCTCCTCCAAAATCTCCTTGGAACTATTCATCGGAAGGGTATCGGCAGCTTTAAGCTCCTCCACGGAGACGGCGCGGCGCTTCCCAAGGAAGATCTTACCCCCAGGCGCATCTTGTAGCGAACGAATAATGATATCTTCCTCAAATAGATATTTAATGTCTTCCAGTGGATACCCACTCGTCTCGGGTATGAAGATGTATACCCATGCTGCCATTATGAATGAAGCAACGCCGAATAGGAGGAAGGTCCCATAGGTAATGTGGTCTAGCATGATGGGCGTGATTTGGGCGATGACGTAGGTGAAGAGCCAGGTAGTCGCAGCTGCGAGGGACATGGAGGCCATACGGAGATGGCCTGGGGCAACTTCAGAGCCGAGGATAAAAGGAGTAAAACCCCAGCCTAAACAGAAGAAGACGCCGAATAAATATAAGGCGACGATAGAAACGTACGTTCCTGGCACAACACCCTGGTTTGGGTGAGCACCAGCGTACCCGCCAATCCATAGCATCATCAAGCCCTGCGCTAGACCACCATAAATCAGGGTCCTCTTCCTACCCCAACTTTCGATGACGAAGGCAAGAGTTATGCACGTGACGACGAATTTCACGACACCATATATGCCAGTAGCAAATAGCGTCGAAGAAGTAGATGAGAAACCGAGGCCGGCAAATATTTCAGGAGCATAGTAATTAATTGCGTTCGTGCCGGACCACTGCTGAAAGAAGGTGGCGAGAGAACCGATGATGCAACGCAGAAATGTGATTTTTGATTCTCCCATCTTGCGGAATTGTGTGAGCAGCGGTAGTCTGTGCTTCCCAATGAAATCGGCGCGGATCTCGCTAAGAGTCAGTACGACGGCATCATCATCCTGATCTTTCCTTGCAATATATGCGAGGACTGTAGCTGCTTCATCGTAGTGGCCGCGTTCCACAAGCCAACGGGGAGACTCGGGTTGGAAAAGCATAAAAAACACGCAGAGTGCCCCAGGTATAATCTGGGCGATGAAAGGCAACCGCCATTGCATTTGTCCCGGTGAGATATTGAGAGAAACGCTATAGTTGACCCAAACTATATACCATCGATCAGTTAAATTGTCGCAGGTCTGGAAGTGACACCCACAAGCCAACATATTTCCCAGTCCCACCGAAACTTCGATGCTACCCGTGCATCGACCGCGTATGGCTCTCGGGGCACATTCGGATACGTAGGTTGGCACCAAAGCTGATATCGAACCCACCCCCATGCCGCCAAGGAAACGGGAGAAATACAAAATTTTCAACCCGACAGCCGGGGACGTCCCGACTCCAGCTATCGACTGGATGGTGCTTCCGATAATATATATGACTGCTGAAGCTAATAAAGCCGGCTTTCTCCCAAACCGGTTTGCAAAGTAAGTCGAAAATAATGCCCCAAAGCTAATTATATGAGTCTGATTGTGGTAAACCGAAAACTGGACTGCACTCACAATCCGCCCGCTTGCAGGACCGAAACTATATTAGCGCTCAAGCTAGCCTTTGCAGAGGCTGATTCCGATTGCAGGCCAAAATATTGTTGAAATGATGGCAGTGCGATCACGCCACCTATGAGACCAATGTCCCAACCAAAGCAGACATATCCCATGGTCGCTGAGAATGCAAGAAAGTAGGCATTGCGGTACTGAATGATATCTCGAAGTTCCCTTTTCAAAGTTGTGGCCATCATAGAGTAGAGAGCGCATATAACGTGAACAGGAGGGTGAGCGCCGTATGAATGGTCGTCTTAAGTGGATCCCAGCTTTAGGCTAGCAAGCCCCATTTGGATACTGGCGCACCGCGCGCATCATTGTTGGCTAGTTTGAAAAGCGGTGTTTCTCGAGAAGGTTGCTACTGGCAGCAGACCAGTGGTACTAGCTGAATTTGATAGCATGGTATTAAGGAACAACTGTCTTTCTCCTATCATGAGGAGTGATTCGTGGTTGCGAAAGACGACCAGAACTCACAAGGCTTAGCTTGGGTCTGACTTGTCTGATTGATCGGACGCGGATACCAACGTGAACTAGAATGAATGCAGCACGACATCACGTAATATTATCTGTCCATATGTTTGAAACGCACGAACAAACAAACTGCTATAGCAGTGCGAGGTAATAGTATGTGGCGATTGTGTGGCGATCACAAGTTCTTCTTTGGACTCGGAACTGTACGGTAATGTGTACCATCGCCTTATCACATCCCTCAGCATCTGAATAATATTTTAAGCTGACTTTTGTCGAATCCGAACCTCGAACTCGAAGCAGGATTATAGGTTCGCCAACGGACCGCTCAGGTATATGGCTAGATCTGTTCTAAACCCACTGCTTAATCAAAATAACTACTCAAGCTGTCACAGCCCTAAACGATCATCTTTTTGCTGTTGTACTTCACAAACAGATTCATCTACCTATCGTCTCCTCTCTCCAGCCTCCTTGTCAGCTTTCCCTGTGTTCTTGTGCCTGCGTTCCCGCTTTTATTTGCATTTCACCATCCGAATGACAACAAAGTTCTCTGGAAGCAATATTGCACGCACTGAGGGACTTCTACGGGCAATCATCGAGTCCGATGCAGCTCATGATGGGACACCAAGGAACATTTGCCTGACATGTTGAATATCAAATAATGGTGTGTGATGCTTCCATGACGAGAATGTACTTCCACCATGCAAAAAATCTTCTGTTCTGACGAACTACCTTCATCGATGTAAAACAAATCTTCTGCGAGGTGAATCTTCGGCTCGGCTCAAGCTAAGGTTGTTTTTGAAATTGCCTTGAACTTGATCCGTGTTTCAGGTGTAGTCGAGCTACATCTTTACGTGTTGGTGCAGAAGCAAAACTAGCTGGTGTCCGCTGCACAGTGAATGTCAAGGTCTAGGGCCAAGTACTGCTGGCGAGGGAGGAGTAACGAGGTGTGGCGGAAAGCTTTTGTGTTATCGTCTGAATCAAAGCAATAGGAGATTGAGACGCGTCGACTCATGTCTGCGATTTCAATTGTTCTATAGATCATGAGACATAGATCTTTTTGCAACTTGAAGCGCATGTGCGGCACCGCAGCCAACCTAAGCCTGATCAGGCTCATTGTTAATTATATCTCAAAAGGTCCGACATACCATACTTTGTGTAGTCCAGCAAAAGACCGGCTTGAACAACCCTTCAACGACGCATTTCGAAGGTTCAGTACATCCGCTGAAGGAGGTATACAACCTAACAGGTCCAAGGTTGAATTCATGTGACGAGTACTTGTAGTAGATATCACAAGTTTGAGGGGCCATGCCGAAATTCTAACTTTAGTGATGTCAATGATCATCATGCGTACTCGACAATCGTGAGATCAGATCCAGTCATGTGTGTTGGTCTTATCCATGCATCGACTCCAAACTGTATTCAAGCTTTAGGCAAGTCCGATCAATGCATGGTGCATATCATGGGATCCAGGTCACTGGTTGTTCGTCCACTCAGCATGTAGGCAAGCGATAGGCTAATATAGACCACCACCTTAATGTTGCTTAGACAGCGTCGACATAGTTCAAAGCCAGTGTTGGCATTAGCAGCGCAGATAGGACGGGTAGATTGGCGTTGCGCTTGACCATAATTAGATCGACCACAACCATTCGTCAGGGGCACCGCCCCCACCGGGTTCCTGTATCATAAGCCTCTCGGAAGGGATGTAGCCTCCGATAACCGCGCGCGGGGGAAGTCATGTAGTAACCATCCCAGGCCGAATACGAAGAACGTGTGTACATGTCTACCCAAAGCATCATGATTCGTTCGTTCCATAGAAACTCGCAAGAAAACAGATAGGAGACTCACAGAACTTTCACTGACAGCCGTGAAAATGCGACGAACGCTCACATGATTGGGAAGATGTGCACTAATCTAAATGCGAACAGGCTCACGGTAGCGTCGTTCTCCCATCGAAAGGACTAATGAAGCAGTGCTGTGAGCAAATGGCCTAGTAACCATGTACTCTGGGACTAGCTGAGTGCGCTCCAATGCGCTCTCGCTTGTGAAAGCTTTCGAACGTTGCATGTGAGCTAGAGCTGCTAAACGCGGCCCGTGGATATGCAAGTTCTCACGCTTGGCTTGAATAAAGCTCGGCAAGGATCGAATGATCAGTCCATCCATCACACCACAATTACTTAGACCTCCGAAGCACCTGATCTCCCAAAATGTCCGGCACAGAGAGCGCATTCCCCATTGATCTCAAAAAGTACAGAAAGTCAGTGTCTACTTGTCGCAGTAAATTTGGAATATCTGCTCAATTAAGGTTCTTTTGATGCGATAAGATTGACGCTTGACCCCTCCAAACCCCAGTTGACTGCAGAACAGAGATCAACTCTTCTGCACAACATCCAGCTTCTCCGTGATGCTCTCGTACTCTTCACTGCAACAGGTGCTGCTCGGGGAGTGAGTGGGCACACTGGTTTGTAGCTTTGATCTCCGATAGCTTGCTTCTCGCTTACCGTTCGCATCAGGTGGAGCTTATGACACCATTCCAGAGGTGTGCATTCTCCTCAGTTTGTTCGAGGCATCGGAGAAATACCTCCCCATCGTCTTCGACGAAGCTGGTACGTAAATGAATATATGTATCATGATTTTTTGGACTTGACTTAACGATATACTAAGGTCACCGTGTCGCGACCCAATACCTGCTCTCTGCTCTCGATGGGCACATCCCCCCTGAACATCTCCTTCACTACCGCGAAGCCAACTCAAAGTTACCTGGTCACCCCGAACTGGGTTTGACACCTGGTGTCAAGTTCTCCTCCGGCCGTCTTGGTCACATGTGGCCCATGGTGAACGGTGTCGCCATGGCAAACAAGGAGAAGGTTCGTCTTCTGTCTGGGTTCCGATGGTTCCCAGCAGGAGGGTAACGATGCCGAGGCTGCCAGATTGGCGGTTGCGCAGAACTTGAACGTTAAATTGTTGATCGACGACAATGACGTCACTATCGCCGGACACCCATCTCAGTACCTGAAGGGCTACGACGTCAGTAAGACTCTCGAGGGTCACGGTCTCAAGGTCTACACTGTTCAGGGTGAGGACATCGATGCCCTATGGGCCGCTGTCGCCGCCATCGTCACCTACGATGGTCCTGCTGCTGGTAAGTCCATCGAATTCTTAGCGTAACTTGAGTTTTGATCATGGTTTTAGTCGTCTCAAAGCGTCTTATGGCACCGGGTGTTGCTGACATTGAAGGTAGCACTCACGGGCATGATGTTATCCCTGTGAAGTCCGCCATCAAATACCTCACCGCACGGGGATACCCCACGTCAATGTCGGAGGGTATCCTCAACAACATCAAGCCTGCGAGCGCGCCATACTTATACATTGGTTCCACCAAGGAGGTTGGCGCAAACCGTGTTGTCTTCGGTGAAGCTGTCAACTTGGTGCTGGACAAGCTTAGCAAGGAGGAGGCTGCCGAGAAAGTCATGGTGATCGACAGTGAGTTCATTGATAAATTTAGGAACTTTGCTCATTTCAAAAAAGGTGATCTCGAGGGTTCCACTGGTCTCAAGGTTATTCACCAAAAACACCCCGAGGTGTTTGTTCCATCTGGTATCATGGAACGTGGAAACTTCTCGACCGCTGCTGGTTTCGGTTTCGACGCGAACAAGTTCGGTGTCTTCTCGACGTTCTCGGCTTTCCTTGAGATGGTTATCTCTGAGGTCACCATGGCCCGCCTTAACAACTGCAATGTTCTTAGTCACTTCTCGCACTCTGGTGTTGATGAGGTGCGTGAATTATCGATGTTAGATCTGAGGCCAGGACTCACTCTGTCAATAGATGGCCGACAACACCTGCCACTTTGGCGTCAACTCCTTTTTCGCCGACAATGGTCTCTCTGATGTCCAAACGTGGATGTACTTCCCTGCAGACCCATTGCAGATGGTGGCTGTCATCCAGCGGGTCTTTTTCGAGCGTGGCTTGCGCTTCGTTTTCTCTACGCGTTCGAAGGTGCCTTACATCCTCAAGGAGGACGGTACCAAATTCTTTGGTGATGGCTACGAGTTCGTGCCTGGCAAGGACGAGACGATCGTCGACGGCAAGGCTGGATACGTTGTCTCTTTCGGTGAGATGCTCTACCGCTCGTGGGACGCTGTCCTGCGCTGCCGCCAGCAGGGTCTGGATGTCGGCTTGATCAACAAGCCTACGCTCAACTTGGTCGATGAACAAACGCTCAGGAAGATCGGCTCAAGCCCCTTCGTGCTGGTCGTCGAGTCACTGAACCAAAAGACCGGGGTACGTATCTGTTCTCGTTCGATAGGCACACACTGACGTCTCTTTCAGCTTGGTTCGAAGATGGGTACTTGGCTCATCGAGCGCCAGCTCACACCCAAGTATGGCTACATGGGTACAGTCAAGGAAGGCTGCGGTGGTCTGTCCGAGCAAATTCCTTACCAAAACCTTGACCCTCAATGTTCGTCTTATCCTTGAATTTGGTGCTGACTGATGTTAATCGTGGCATTCCTACAGCGATCATTATGAAGATCAAGCAGTTGTCCAACTAGAAAATGGAGCATATATTATAGAGAAGGCTTTCCAAAAACACAATATTACTGTAATGCAATTGCAATTTGTACTGTTACCTTGTAGTAGAATGATGGAGGGAATGCGAATTCTTGATCGTGTTAAGCACTTACGGAGAAGAATTTTAAAATGAGCGTCAAGTCAAATGATAAGTCGGGGAACCGAGTTCGGTCCAAGCATGGGCGGGCGGTTCACTGACTTCCAGTAGCGTTACAACAAGGAATGTCCACATAAATCTCGTCTTAGATATACTTTGAAAAATAGCTAAAATAAATACAGATGCTCGACCAATTTCTCAGGTACGAGGGTATATTGTCCAAACTCAGGGATAGTCACAGGATATGTTTTACTACTCAGTGAGGATCCCCACAATGTTATGCGGACAGGCTTCTCTGTATCAAAACTGCTGGCTATCTATTCAGGATGTAGTACCTTAATTCCTCCGGGCCACACCTCTAATTTATCATCTAGTCGTTCTTTCATTCATCATGCTTCCATTTAGTGGGGGCTCCAACAGAATATCGCGGTCGATGCCTCATTAGTAACTTTAGAAGTACCCCCGGCCTTCTGACTTGAAGCTCTGGTTCTGTAATTCTTCACTCCCCACTCAGAGTAATACAACAAGAAATAGATTTGCCTAGAACTGTCAAATATACTTTGAAATACCATATAATAAACAAATACCATAACGGATCCTCGACCACATTTCTCTTTTCTGCACACCACTCGGTCCTTACACGGTACTGCTAGTTGATACATGTACATGCTCCTGGAAGACAATCGAATCCATGCTAGTTTCTGCGTCGGAGTTTTCCACAAGTTTTGCGTGATATTGTCGAACGCTAAGGATGAGCCGTGGTCCCAGCACAAACATCTGCACGTTTATGAAAATTTGAAGAGCATCATAGAGTGTCTTAACTCCAGAAGAATTTGAATTCTACAGACACGATGAGCAATGGTTACACGCAGATGCCAGCGACAAGTCGGCGCACCGAAGTCTCTGGAGAGAACCAGACGACAAGCTCGAGGCAAGAGATATAAATAAAGCTAGGATGCGTAAAACTTAACAAAAGTATGGCCATTCACATCACAAGCTCACCTTGCAAAATAAAGTACATGATATTGTATCAGCACTTTGAAACAGTCCCCGATGATTGATCCTGTCGATGGACCAAGTCGTCTGAGGTCACGGAAGTGTTTTACAGCAACCCAGACTGAAAGACACAGTGCGAGAACTTCCCAAACAGTGTAGAGCATCCAAATCATTGAAAACAGGAGCTGGTCGTCCGCTTCAAATTCATAATCACACACATACGTGCCAGAGAGTATCAGCTCCTCTGTGTTCATCCAATGAGTCGGGTTTTTCAAGCCAAGGAGTAAATTTACCCGCTACAGTATCCTTGAATGCTATTGCCCCCATTACTCCGCAGGCGATACTATCAGCCAGAAAGATCACGACGAGGGAGATGAGTGTCATTCTAGATCCCTGATACATGGCATGTAGGCGAGAAATCATGATAACTTGTATCATATTTCAGTCGAGTCAATATCACAGGTATTGCAGCTGGGTGACTTACCACCCAACATGACAGATACGACCACATATACCCCATTCCGTGCGTGGGACGTAATACTGCCTGAAGCACCCAATTAATGAATATTCTCGTACTAGTACCAAAAGTTCCTACTCACACCTATCGAGTCATTGTATTAAGCCAAGTTTAATTGTCAGAACTTTACTCACCCCTACACATGAGTGTCTTTATGGGATGGGAATGACATGATTGGGGAATACTCACTGCATCTGTCAGTGAGACCCATGGCATACTTGCTGTATGCCGCCCGTCAGAAGAATCGAACATAGCGCACACGAGACATACCCAGAACACTTGTACTGATTATCAGAGATGAGCCATTAGCACGGTGCCAACTTGTTGGCCTCGACACGTACACAGAAAATGGTATTGCAGTATAGCGTATCTAGAACATTTGGGATTCAGCACAACTTGCCCATCACGCTATAGCACAACATGAGGTACGAACGACCAAATATAACAGAGTCATGAGAGACCATCGCTGCCTCTGTCGCGAATCCATTGCATTCTCCGGTCTGTCTCCTGATAAGGGACTTTGTTACTCACCCAGATCAGTTCAATCTGTAACACCTTTCTTAGCAAGTTGCCGCTTCGACGATAACATCGACGTACCTCTTGCCCCAGTGTTAGTACTGGAGGTATCATGAGAATATCAGTAGTTTTCGAACGCTGTCCTGCTCACCCCAATCATATACTATAACGGCAGTGGCGGCAACTGCGAAACCGCAAGTGAATGTAAGATCACATCTTGATTCTTGATTCGACACACCTAACCAATAGCTGGAAAAAATATTTGAATTGATTAGCGGCCACCACGTGGGATCATTTAAGACCACGGTCATGTTCCAGCGAGTATGGGTATGTCTGGACGAGGTAATTAGAGCTAGAAAATAATATCTTCGGAGTAACGTATTACTAATCGCGTATTTTACTTATGACTGAACTCGGTTTCTTATCACAGATCCGGCACAGCACAACACTCCACTCGAGCGCCATCAGGCATCAGCAAATTACAATGTTTTGTACAGGTCTGTACAGAGCCTCAGATCCACATCTTAGTTCCTTCGTACAGCTCTGCACAGGACCACCCAGTGCAGCGATGTCACAGCTTCCAGTGCCAATTTACATGTTTATTTGTTGTAATTAAATTTTCAATGATTATCTGATTATCTGATAAGACCATTCATGACTCTGTCACGGAAAACAGCATATATGTTCTCAACATTCATGTAATTATATAGTACTACCTATAGCAAAACTACAAATATATCACATTCTTCGAACATTGTTGCTCGTCCAACAGTTTGTTTATTCCTACACTCACATGATTTTTAGTTCAAAACACTTCGTTCGACTTTTAACAACTTCTCGTCCGACAGTCTTGTATTCAAAGTTGTTATAGCAGGTACGACGGCACACATACCTACGAGATGATTCATGCACTGAGTGAGTTAGCGGAGATTCGGACTATCTGACTTTAAAATAGAATAAGTATACTACGGCAGTCGGCATGTACCGAATAGTTTTGCGCTCCCTCCTATAACAATCGTGTCGTCCTTCTCGCTTATAAAGTGACAAACAAAAGCGCACCCTGCAGGCATGTCATACTTCGTGACCCTTATAAACGGAGTATGACACTCTCCATTGTCCAGATTTTGTTAAAATTCCACCTGCAGACATGGGCACTCGTGGGCGCTATATTTACCGTTATCGAAATATGTATTTCTGCTACTATCGTCGTTTTGACTCGTATCCGGAGAGTCTTGGCGTAGAGGTGCTTGAATGGATGCGGTTGCCCCATGCCATCACAAGGAAGCAACAGGAGTTAAAAGAGATGCTGGACGAGTCTGAGGGCCAATCCTTTCCCCTAGATATTGATTACGATCTCACCATTTTTGATCAGCAGCCAGAAGCTAGGCACATCGATGTAGCGTTCACCTATGGGATCGACCTTGATCACAGTATCTTCGATGTAAACGGGATACCATCTTACTCCTTGGAATGCCTTCCGGAACCAAAAGACTTTCTCGAGCACATTTGCAACGACCATTACTACAACCTAGCTTGTACACCAATGTGTCCCCCTGAGCACAAGTACAAGAGGCCAGTGGCGCCAGTTGTAGACGATTCTGACCTAGAGACATCGATCTTTGGCTTGCACGGGCCCTAGCGCGGCTGTGAACGACCTGCTCGGCATCAACGACATCTTGTCCAAAAATGAGCAGGTCCGGGTCTCATTGTTAGAGATGATCATTGGGTGCTGCATGTCCCACCCAGTGCTTCAACTTGACCAATTAATCCACGAATTCGAGACCGATTCCAATCACAACCGACTCAGAGATGCGCTGATGGTTTGCTGCATACTCTGTTGTCAGACTTGCGTTTGCTCCTCAGATATTCGATGCACCATCCGTGTTGGTTCAGCCTCCCATGCCGGATAGAAAGGAATTCATATGGGCTCGCGAAGACACCAGTGGTTTGCTTCGCAAAGCATTTAGACAATGAGAGATGCCTGCAGGCCTCTGTGTCACGCTTGATCAAATCAATTTTAGAGCAACGGGATGCTCCAGGCGATTACTTTGGAGTTGCATTCTCTGTTTCCCACTGTGCAGTTGTCAAAGTGGTAAAGGACATACACACGACGTTTAGTCATACCACTGCCCTCCAATTTTTGCCATTATTCTTCGCAGAATCCCCTTCTACGCCAGGAATCACCGCTCTCGCTCGCCTTGGTCATCGCATCGACCCTGCACTCTTTGTGCGTGTTATGAAGGTCTGGCATGGGCACAACGGAATATATGTATGGCGCAAAAAGTTTTTTGCTCAGGGGATTAGCGATGCACCACCCAGCATCGGCTCTCAGACAACACTACCCTTGGAACTTTGGCAAGAGATCGCTTTTTATCTTGATCTACAAGACGTCCGTACACTGGGATTTGTTTCAAAGTTATGTCGTGAAGTGGCCTCGAGGGTACTCCGCTATCCCCATGTCCTTGGCCATCGCTTGGTCGCAGTGTCCAAAGAGATTCCAGAGAGACCGCTACAATCTGCTTCTTTCTTTGCTGCATGAGCTGGCATTCCTGCCACTGTGATTGTTGGGCAGGGTGATACATTTGACGCCCAAGGCAGGGATGCGTGTTTTCCCGTAAAAGACACCGAGATGTATATCCCCGTTTCAGGCACACTCCTGCCTGAGGCTGAAGGGAAAAAGAAAAATCGAGGGTATCGTCATTTTTAGCACCACATGCAATCTCCCACTGTGTTGCATATCTCGTACATGTGGGTCTCTCGTCACAGTAACTTTTTGATATTCCATGGCTTGACCATACATACTCAACCGTACATATTCAACACATTGTTTTGTGGAAAATTGAGAACTAAATACGGACATGTAACATACAGTTTCAATAATTTCTCGGCAAGCATTGCCCTATACGGTACTGCTAGTTGGTACATGTACACGCTGCTCGAAGACAATCGAATCCATGCCAGTTTCTGCATCGGATTCGGCCACGGGTTTAGCGTGATATTGTCGAACGCTAAGGATGAGGCGTGGTCCTAGCACAAACATCTGCACGCCAAATAAAATCTGGGAAGTACTATAGAGTATTATAGCATCTTTAGAATATAGATTCTACAAAAATAATGAGCGATTGTTACAAGCAAATCCCAGCGACAGCTTGGCGTACCACGGCTATCCCTGGCGAGACAAAAGCAAGCTTGAGGCAAGAGACACAAGCAAAGCTGATACGTGCGGAACGTGAGCAGAAAAAGATAACCATATTCACATCACAAGCTCACCTTGCAAAATAAAGCACGTGTGATTTTATCAGTACTATGAAACAGTCCCTGATGGTCGATCCTGTCGATGGGCTGAGTCGTCTCAGGTCACGGAAATGCTTCACAGCAATCCAGACTGAAAGAGACAGTGCCAGGACCTCCCAAACCGTGTTGAGCATCCAAAGCATCGAAATCAGAAGCGCTAAGTCTCCCTCAAGCCCGTAGTTGCACATATATATGCCAGAGAGTATCAGTTCCTCTGGTATTCGTCCAATGAGCTGGGTTCTTCAAGTCAGCAAGTGAAACTTACCCGCTACAATATGGTACTTGAGTGCTATTGTGATGAGTACTCCGCAGGCAATGTTTACAGTAAGGAAGATCATAACAAGGAAGATAAGCATCATTCTAGATCCCTGATACATGGCATGCAACCGAGCAATCATGATGACTTGCACCATGTTTCAGTAGAATCTATGTCGCTGAAATATTGCAGCTGGGTAACTCACCACCCAGCATAGCAGGCACGATTACATTTGTCCCATTCAGCGCGCAGTTCGTCATAGTGCCTGAAACACCTAATTAGCGATCACCCTCGTACTAGAATCAAACACTCGGACTCACATCTATTGAATCGTTATGTTGAGCCAAGTTCAATGGTCAGAATTTCAAGTCACTCGCCCCTACAAATAAGTGTCTTCATTGGATGGGAATGACATGGTTGCGGAATACTCACTGCATCTGTCAGCGAGAGCATTGGCATGTATTCTGCCAGTGTGCAGCCAGTCAGAAGAATCGAATACAGTGCATCAAAGACATATGAAGAATGCTGATACTGTTGATGAGAGGTGGATTATTAGCACAGCGCCAATGTGATGGCCTTCAAAACATACACAGAATACGGTGGTCCAATATAGCGTATCTAGAACATTTTTGAGTCAGCACAACCGCCAATCACCCCATAGTGTAAGATGGAATACGAACAACGAGGTACAGCACAGTCATGAGAGACCAGCGTTGCCTCTATCGTGAATTCAGTGTTTTTATTCCGATATGCGACTCTGTCACTTACCCAGATTAGCTCAATCTATGACAGGGTCCATTCTTAGCGAGTTGGCTATCCTGGCAACAGCACCGACCTACCTCTTGTTCGAGTGTTAGCACTAAAAATATCATAAGAATATCAGCGGTTTTCGTTGTTAGAAGACTGTTCTTCATACCCCAATCGTATACCAATACGAGGCCTGCGGCAACTGCGAAACCGTAAGTCACTATTAGATCGAGACATCATCGACTAATAAGACGAACTCATCCAATAGCTGCTAAAAATATTAAAATCGATTATCGGCCACCAACTTGGATCATTTGAGATCAGGGTCATATTCAAGGGATGGGTGTAAGTGAACGGGGAATGTTCAATGGTTATAATGATCTAGTAGTGTTCATGAATCATGCTAGTAGATATACGCATTGTTCAACGTTAAGGTTCAACGTTGCAGCGCCTGTATCCGCATGATAGTGATGAATACTAGTATTCCGAGTCGTGGCCGCCTGCGGCGCATCAGTAAACCGGTGAGACTTGGATATATTTTTCAAAAAGAGGTGCTCAAAGTTGTTATGACCCCGGCGCAGCACCATCCCGTTTTGTACATATTCGTATTATATAATACAATGCTAATGCAGTGTGAAGCTTTGACTCAAGGGCCGGTCTACAATAAACATCACAGATGGGCAGTTCGTCACACATTGCATGAACAATACCTACGCTCATACCTCATACTTATTTTCCTTCGTATGTATTTTTACCGCAGAGTTGTGTGCCCTTCTTGCGCTTCTCCAACAGACTGACTGCCTGGATGGCCACCTCATAGCCTAAGAGGCTCCTCGTTGTAGGATTTATCACAACGTTCCCTTCGGTCTTACCACAGCTGGCGGCGTCCAAGGTCACATTTCCAACAAGCCGATCGACATCCTCTATGCAATGGACATCTTGCCTATCAAGACATTGGTAGATGAGCACGCTATATCTCGCTCTCCCGTAGCCGGAGGCATTGTGGGCCCTGACAGATTATCCTTTTCCTTCGAATATCTCTCCGACCTTCTTGACATCTTCGATGCAACTCGTCCATTAGGCATCCCATGGCACCCTGAGAAGTGCACGGACTTCGACGCTATATTCACCTACTTAAGCTTCCTATAGAACTTAGTGCAGCGCTCGTATTTCTTCCTGAAGCGAAACACCTCAAGTATGTTGCATTTATCATTCTAGATGACTGTGTATGTCTTTCAAATCTTTCTTGTTTCACATCAACGTTCACTCATGAGTTTAGGTTCGCTCGGTGAAAGCCACCCTCGTTTTTCTGGACAGCCTGCTCGGCATCAATGACATCTTATTCACAACGAGCACGTACGTGTCTCAGAGTCCACGACTAACTCGTGGATAATGAATTGTTGGCTGCACACTCTTGTTTTATTCTCTTCTGCGCTGAGAATTTTTGTCCGTATTTCCAGAGCTTGAGGTGTGCCGACCTGTCACTAATATCTGCGTGTAACTACTGCTCATCACTTCTTGTAGAAGTCACATGCTATGGGAGATCAGATACTTAATGGTGCTCTTGAAATTCGATTTGTCGTGCAGATATTTGTGCTGGGACTACGCCTCATCCTTAGTGTCCGGGAATATCACGCTACACTCGTGGCTGACTCTGACATAGAAACCAGCCTGAATTCAATTGTCTTCCGGGAGCGTGTATCTGTATCAACTACACACTCTAACGTTCTTGTCGAATACATCACCATCTCCCTTCATTTTCGCGTTCAAACACATGCTAGTTCGGGAGTTATGCTGCGGAACCCTTGTACTATCAGACTATCAGCCGGCTGAATTGCTCCACGCTATTTCTAGCTACCCTCGCTTTCTATTCGCTCAGTCCAGATGACGCCATGGTTTTGAAGGAATGTTTTCTAGCAAGGCCATAGCATCACCAGTCATCTGTCCTTGTACAACTACTCTCACTTCTCCTCATATGTCCTTAGACGGACGATTCCAAAGTATTCCACGCGCGCAGAATTTCTGGTTTATCAGCTAGACACGCTACGCCAGCAGATAATCACATGAAGCAATACATCGTCCTTCAAATGATCAATTGAACATCTGCTGGCCAAGGATCGGTCTCAATGATGGTTATATGTATGTACTTATCTCGTACGGTGCTTTACCGATGCTTTACTTGGTTGTGCTTAGCAGGATGGGCTCCAACAGATCTTGCAAGGACGCAGACCCGACACGTGGTTTTCAGTTGCATGCGCGCAACCCTACGATAGCATGACTGTAATAATGTATGTATGAATGAAATTTCAGAATATCGTGATCGAGGCTCTATTAAGAGATTGACATGTTACTTAGAAACCTTCTGAATCGAGGCTCCCATTCTCTAACTGTATACTCTCCACTCAGCATACCCCATCTTCTTGCCATGCTCATTTGTGATAGGAGTATCCAGTCGAGTGATGAGTTTGTGCGATTCATTCATTTTCCTTCTCCGTGTGGATAATTTTGGCTTGCGACTTGATGCAAGTGTTGGCCCGACTTCTAGTCACGGAGGTGACACGAAAAGAGATGAAATGGATTTGTCTACATACGCCTCGTCCTAAATATACTTGGAGAAACCATAACTAAAATAAATACTATGACAGATCCTCAGCCAATATCTCCTTCATGCAGAACACTCGGTAAGCATTTCTCTACACGGTACTGCTAGTTGATACATGTACACGATTCTCGAAGACAATCGAATTCATGCTAGTTTCTGCGTCGGATTCAGCCACGAGTTTGGCATGATATTCTCGGACGCTAAGGATCAAGCGCGGTCCTAGCACAAACGCCTGCACGCTAAATAAGATCTCAGCAGCACCATTGAGTATCTGAGATCCCATAGAATATAAATTCTACATAAATGATTAGCAGCGGTTACAAGCAGGTTTCGGCGACAGGCCGGCGCACCACGAGCTCTGCCAGTGGAGAGTAAGTGATATACTGCAGGAAAGAAACCACAAAAAAGCTAGCACGTGCGAAACTTGAGCAGAAAAGTAGATCATTCACATTACAAACTCACCTCGCAAAATAAAGCACGTGAGATTGCATCAGCACTCTGAAGCAGTCCTTGACGGTCGATCCCGTCGATTGGCCGAGTCGTCGCAGGTCACGGAAGTGTTTTCCAGCAATCCAGACTGAAAGACACAGTGCGAGGACCTCCCAAACGGTGTAGAGCATCCAAAGCATTGAAAGCAGAAGGTTGACATTGCCTATATATTCATAATGGCACATATACGTGCCAGAGAGTATCACCTCCTCTGATGCCCGTCTAATGAGCTGTGTCCTTTAAGTCAACAAGTAAAGCTTACCCAGTACAGAATCCTTGAACACCATTGCCGCGATTACTCCACTGGCGATGGTTACAGCCAGGAACATAATAACAAGGAACATAAGCATCATCCTAGATCTCTGGTACATGGCATATAACCGTACAATCATGATGACTTACATCACGTTTCACTCGGGTCAATATCACTGAGGTATTGCAACTGGGTCGCTCACTGCACAACATGGTAGCTACCACCACGATTGCCACATATAGTACGTAGTACACGATAAAACCTTAAACACCCAATGAGCGATCACCTTCATGCTAGTAGCCAACAATCCGACTTACATCTATAGTGTCACTATGTTGAGCCAGGTTTGTTACTGGCAGAATCTCACTCACCCCTAAAAATGAATGCATTCACTGGCATTAGATGAGAATGGGATGTTGCAGACTCGGAATCCTCACTGCATCTGTCAGCGGGACCACTGTCATGGTGTCTGTGCGTCGCGGGTTAGAAAAATGAAACACGGTGCATACGAGACATACCCAGAACATTGATACTAATAATGAGAGATGGGTTATTAGTACAGCACCACCGTGTTGGCCTCACAATAACATACATAGAATATGATATTCCAATATAGCGTGTCTATAATATATTGGAGTCAACACAACTGTCAACCACATCAAAGTGAGGTACGAACAACCAGATACAGCGCAGTTATGAGAGACCAGCGTTGCCTCTGCCCCAAATTCATTGTATTCTGTTGCTTGTCACCCGATAGGGGACTCTGTCACTTACCCATATCAGTTCAATCTATAACATCATTCTTAGCACATTGGCTGCTCTTGGGATGACATTAACCTACCTCTTGTCCAAGTGTGAGTGCTGAAAATATCATGAGACTACTTATCAACGGTTTGAACACTGTCCTGCTCACCCCAATCGTATACTACCACGAAGCCTGCGGCAACTGCGAAAGTGCAAGTTAATGTTAGATCTAGACATCTTGATGTGACGAGCCTATCCAATAGCTGAACAAAATATTGTAATTGATTATGGGCCACCAACTGGAATCGTTTAAGACTATGGTCATATTTGAGAACGAGAATGGATATGGGCGGATGGGGAATGCTGGTGGTGTGTAAGTACTATAGCGTTCGTGCTAGATATACCAGAATCAGCGTTCAGCGCCAAGAGTCTGAATGATGAAAATGTATCAAATATTGCGGTGCGAAACCAAGCAGAAAAATAATGCTTCTGATGATCAATGATTTGCAAACCGCGGCAGTATGGCGATGTCGGCAACTTATTTCCAACGTGATTTTTCTGCAAGCTTGCAGAGATAGAGGAGTTCCCTATGAAATCATGTAGTCATTGATTTAACACAGGTTAAAGCATGGTCGTGATAGAAACAAGCAGGTGCACTCTCTTCGGCTTCCCTGGCCCGAGGGCCGGACTTTTGGTGATGACACACACGAGGCGCCGGAAAGTTCCAGTCGTTGGCGATGTTGGCAACTCATTTCCAACGACAGTACTTGTCCTGGCCTTCATCATGGTCAGTAATGTCATGGGCATGCTCTGAAAGTCGCACCGTAGCCTGACTGTTCCACGTTGCATAGCATACATCGTCATCAATGAATTCCTTGATATGGTGCCCTTGGCAGCACTTTGGCCCCGTTCTCACCGAGACTTGGTTTCATTATAGGACGAAAACTCATCTCTAAGATCTGCCTCTCATGGCAAGGCCCTCCCCATCACCTCAAGAGATACAATGGTACCCTCGCAAGCCACCTCATGGACTCGTCGAGACTCCCAAATGCGCGGTCCCTGAAAATTTCTACTCCAACGTAGTCACTGTATGCATATGACTCGAGTCCGAGGAGCAAAACCTCACTACCACACGCGATGTGTTTAGTGTCCACCAGCTAAAACTTTAATGCATGTCGGTGAGTCAGAAAAGATCGCATAGTAGTAGCTGCAACTTATGGCTGTCAGTCACCCATGGGCGCCTTCGAACTTCATGATGGGCTTGCGAATTTAAGATGGGAATCGACACTAAATCTGTGCTGGAAGCCTGATCGTATCGTCCTGCCATCGTTCGTGTCTTTGTGTTGTCGTCCATCTCGTCTTTTATGAATGCGTATCGAATGTGATGATCATTCATTCGACAACTGGTATGCATCATCTTTGATATTGCGAAAACTTCCAATTTGTCATGGTCTAGTTGACTCAGCCTGATCTAGCGCGTCCATTCCAAGCATCATCCAATTCCTAAGTTTTGATTGATTCAGTGCGTGATTGGACTTTATCCGCTGCCCGTATTTCAAGAAGGAACCACTTTTTCTCTTTCTACATATACTGTGGCCGACTGACTAAGTAGGATAGGCTGACCTAGATTTTCCACAGGGTGACAACCGCCATCATTGTAATCACCAACATCATAGCCTCTCTCGGAACTTCGTTTTGCTCATGATCATCATGCATAGGCTTGATTCTTCTGGTATATCACATATCACTGGTCACTAACAAATTGTGTTCCTTATTGGTCGCCCTAACGGCCTAAGACATTGTACCATCTGATGTTCCTGCAAAATATCTTTGAGTGTCCCATCTTAACCCTTCTTCACCTTCAACTCCACTTCTGCATCATGGGTACGATGATAGTACTAACCTGTGGTTGGATCTCTATCTACTCACGAACTCAAGTTCCTACAGAATTGCTGATCTACGATACTAGTCTTATACATATGGGAGTCTGCACCCCAAGAACTTTGGCCGTCGCGTTTGACATATCTACACTCCACCTGAGGACGATCAGCCCATCGGTCGACGAATCATCTATTCTCGCGCTCAAAGGTAGGCCTTTTTCTATAAAATTTCGTCCAGGATAAGCTCTAACTTGCAAGACTTCGACAGGCCATACATACCCAACGCACAATTTTGCAATCATTGTAATTATTGGTTCTTTGTCATTCTTCATGCTTCGTGCTCGGACAAACGATAATCCGAGACAATGATTAATATGTCGAATTCTCAAATTGACAACTATCTAAACTCTGACACGCCATTTCTACATTCCCTGATCCCTACGATCCAAGCAGCCTAGATGAATAGATGCGACAATGACAAGCATTTGAGCTTCAATAAATCGTGCGCACTTCTTTCTCCGTCGGTCTTTGTGTTGAAATGTCTGATAGACGGTAGCAAGTGTGGAATTTTGCTCTGTCAGCTATCCGGACTCGGACATACTACTCATGTAGTACATGGGCGAGCAGATACCACGTTGCCCTTCAATGCGCCTGCAAAATACCTTCGAATCTTCCACGTTTTTCAGGCCCGTTTCCCACCTTCTATCAGACACCTCATTCAAGTCGACCAAGGAGCCATGAAAGTTGATTAGTCTGAGATGATTCTCGTCCATCCGTGCCACAGAGATACAGACATGCATACATCTGAGATAATCGATCACAGTTGGTCGTAGGGCAAGCAAATGATCTCAGTCCTGCTGGTCCGTCAAAACCAAAGGTATGAATCAGCGAACAACGCAGTAGGTCGTCGCATTTGTACTCATTTCTCTCGTTCTAAGCAGTCAGCACAGGAAGACTTCCTGTGCAGTATGACTGATACGTTTTGGGGGGATAAAGGCCTTGCGACAATTAACAGCCTCCCCTACGCGATGCTCATATGGAGGTGGGTGAGATGGATACTTTCTGACTAGGGCTAATGACAATCAATCACCTTTCCTCTCACAAAGATGATTTACTTCTCAATCGCACTGGTGTACAACGTGTTCAAGTCTACGACAACAGCCATGCTGGCATTAATTGTCAGTGGATGCATGGTTGTTACTATGTTCATATCGTGATTCATCTGGGCAGCAAGAGAGCTAGATATCTTCAAGCGACTGGTTGAGCTCATATTATCTGCCAGGAGACATGTCTTTGCACGCTTAACTTCATATGAAACGAATTTTTCGTACATAACAATTTGACGCTGATCTGAAACCATCTCCCATCTTTCCCAGAAATTTTACGCCAATCCCGATATGCAAAGAGCTGTAAGCATGGATCGATTTTTCCCCCTTATATGTGTCGATCATTTCTAAAAAAATCACCAGTACCTCGCGCGTCAGTGTCAACGGCCATAGTAACTCCATGATGTGAAGGCAACAATATGGCTTACATGGCAGTGAGCCGCAGAGCCCTGCCATGCAGGTGAGTCATGTTATCAGGTCCAGAAAATGCTGATACTCACGCATACCCTCCATTCGCATTATGCAGTTGGTGTGCAATCAGCGTCAGTTGAGCAATATTTGACACATTTATGTCCGAAAGGGCTAGCTGCATCACTAGTAGTTGGCATGGCAGATGTTGATGATATTAAAGCAGCAATGATGGGGAGGACAGTTGCAGAGGAGAAACGCATTGTTTGCGACTCGTGCGTGTGGAATCAGGTAATTCTAAAGCTTTAAGGGGATCATAGGAAGATGACTGGCTTTTATATCGTTTTCTGGACCTACTCTCACGCGGATGTGTCTTCGAATGTATGCATATATACGATTTGCTGTATTATTGCTGCTGTTGTAGGTAGAACTGGTACTGCCAATCAGACGGCAGAACCTCCCCGGCAAAATGTGACGGAACTCTCGCACATGTCAGGTTCAGACTGAGGCCTGAAGTTCTGCCAGTTCTTCCGGAAGAACTTCCTTGGAATAGTTATTCCACTACAGTGTATGGCCAGTTTCATGGCAAGTATTATTGGCATGGATGGTCGACGCTCAAGTACTTACGAACTTGACATGATCAATAATAATTTAGTGTTTGCAAACTTGAACATGACACAGTACGACTCGGAAAGCCCATCGGTATTTGCCGAGAGTCGAAAATGAACCAACTTCTACCCTAGTCTGCTTGTAGTCTGCAAGCAACAGGCTGAAACGTATTTCTAGTGTAATATATGAGACTAAACCCTTACTCTTGCGACAGATCCTCCAAATCCAGTCTTCCCCATACCCAGGACATTCCGCCCTGAAGGCCACACTTTTCCCATCTTCTTTTGTGCTCGGACAGATCATGGTGAGTTTTAAATTTGTCCTCAACATGTTTGTTCGTCCAGGTGACTAATCTTCAATGTCATGTCAAATCATGATCATTCTTTTTGCTCCAACAGATCATAAGTTGCCCTCGTTTACTTTTGAGATATCCGCTCATGTCTGGACTGCGGCGACACGTAACTCCAACGCCACTCTCACGAGTGTACGTGTTTTATAATTTTGCTGGACAGTTTACACTGATGGACGTGGTACTAGTAAGATTTTGACAGGCCATACTTACCTGACGCACGATTCTGCTATCATCGTAATTTATTGCTTCGTTTTCGTTCATCACGTCGTGCTCGGACATATGATAATCCAAGCCAGTTGGATTATCGGATTATCGGCTATGTAAGCTCGGTCACGCCCTTCTACATTCCCTGGTCCCTGCGATCCTCGCATCGCGCCCAATCTGAGCAGTCCAGATGGGTAATCAATAGATGCGACAGTTACAAGCCACCTGAGCTTCTATAGATCGTGCACACTTTTTCTCCTCCAGGTTTTTGTGATGAAACAGCTGATAGACGGTAGTAAGTGTGGAATTCTGCTCCATCAGCTGTCTGAACTCAAACATACTACCCATGCAGCACCTGGGTGAGCAGATAACGACCTGTTGAAGTGAAGCGTATACTTTCAAGTAATCAATTCTTCGCTCTAGTGCAACTCTGAGGTGTGTTTTATGTATGTATGCATCTCATTCGGTGCTTTACTCTGACAGACGTGCTACTGGGCAGGATCGAAACAGGTTGTTGCAAGGGTCCTAATATACATCTGGTGCATGATCTACAATGATGCGCTATCCTGATCAAAGTATGTATTCCACAGTCCTAAAATTTCATGATCTGCATCTCACCGATACTTTTGCAGGTGCGCTTTATGCCTTTCGACTTGAAGCCCCTACTTTCTGCTTTACTCTCCACTTACCATGCTTGATGTTCTTACCTCACGTGTTCGTGATATATTCGAGCCGTCAGTCTCTTCTTAAAACTTATCACATTCAATATCGTCGAACTTTGCATGACACACAGACGATCGTCATTGATCTATCTCAGCCACATGTTCGTTGTAGCATCTGCACAACGACTAATCTTGGTATCGTTGCTTTGTACTCAGACAGACGATGTGTGGATAGGAGAAAAATTCATGGACTTCCTGTCTTGGCAGATCACAAGTATCCTGAATGCATATTGATGCACGGTTTGGGGGGTTGCTGGGTGAGACGGCTACTAATACTCTAGAGCGATTATGATGCACGTGTGTATATCTAAAAATTGTCATAGTCGCTCTAGCCGTTGCTCACTGGACCGAACCACGGTAGCACCATTAATAGCTGGCGTCTAAGCGAGTTTCCAAAAGGTTTTGAAAGTTATTTTGAGTACCCAAACTGCGGAACAAACTGAGAAACGAACTGCAGCTGCTCAGCCCTAAGTGATTTTTTAAAATTTCAGCCAAACATTGGGGCACATCTCAATCAGATCCAGATTTTTGCGAACACTATCATTATACACCACTAACATTCCTCACTTAGTCACACACCCATCCCTCGAATATGTCTTTAGTCTCAAATGATCGCAGTTGGTGGCCGCTAATCGATTCAAATATTGTCATAAGTTATTGGATGGGTTCGTCGGATCAAGACTCTACCTCAATCTACCATTGACTTCCATTTTGCAGTTGCTGCTGCCATCATTGTGGTATATGATTGGGGTGAGCATGACCATCACAGTGTTGGAAATCACTGATATTTTTGATATTTCCAGTCTTAATACTTGGACAAGAGGTAGGTGCTTTTGCTGGAGCAGCCAACTAACTAAGAACAGTATCATAGGTTGAACTGATCTGGGTGAGTGACAAGAGTCTCATTTAAGAATAAAAACAGGAGACTACAATGAATTTGCGGCAGAGACAACACTGGTCTCTCATGACTGTGCTGTATTTGAGTGTTTGTACCTCGTGTTGTACCATAGCATGGTTGACAGCTGTGTTGACTCCAAAATGTTCTAGATACACTATATTGGAATACCATTTGTTGTGTATGTGTCAATGCCAACAGATTGGCATTTGCTAATTGCTCATCTCTGACAATTAGCATAAACATTCTGGGTAAGTCTCATATGCTATGTTCAATTCTTCTGACCAGCAGTATGCAGAATTTACACCATTTATCTCTCTGACAGATGCAGTGAGTATTCTGCAACCATCTCGTTCCCATCCAATTAATACACTCATTGGTAGGGGTGAGTGAGATTCTCATTAATGAACTTGAGTTGACATAATGAGTCAATAGGTGTAAGTCCGAGCGTTCAATACTAGTACGAGGGTGTTCACTAATTGGGTGTTTCAGGTAATATTATGGGCTATGCATTGAATGGGACAACTGTGATTGTGACTGCCATGTTGGGTGGCGAGTTATGCAGCTGCAATACCTAATTGACATTGACTTGACTGAAACCTGATGCAAGTCATTATGATTGCTCGGTTGCATGCCATGTATCAGGGATCTAGAGTGATGCTTATCTTTTTTTCTATTATCTTCCTGGCTGTCAACATCACCTGCAGAGTCATCGTGGCAATAGACCTCATGCATAATGTAGTGGGTAAGCTTTACCTGTTGACTGAAAGAACACAGCTCATTGGACATATACCAGAGGAGTTGATACTCTCTGGCACATATATGTGTGATTATGGATTTGGAGGTGACGACCAGCTTTTGAACTCAATGGTTTGGATGCTCGACACTGTCTGGGAGGTCCTCGCAATGTGCCTTTCAGTATGGGTTGCTGCAAAACACTTCCGTGACCTGCGACGACTCGGTCCATTGACAGGATCGGTGATTGGGGACTGTTTCAGAGTGCTGATGCAAACTCATGTGCTTTATTTTGCGAGGTGGGCTTGTGATGTGAATGTAATCATCTTTTCTCAAGTCCTGCATGTGCTAGCTTTGTTTGTGTCTCTTGCCTCAAGCTTGTGACTGTCTTTCCAGAGCTCGAGGTGCGCTAACCTGCCACTGACTGTGTTTAACCACTGCTCATCACTTCTTATAGAACTCACATTTTATGGGAGATCAGATACTTAATGGTGCTCTTGACATCCCATTTGTCGTGCAGATGTTTGTGCTGGGACCACGCCTCATCCTTAGTGTTCAGGAATATCACGCTACACTTGTGGCCAACTCTGACACAGAAACTAGCATAAATTTGATTGTTCTCCAGGAGTGTGTACATATAACAACTAGCAGTACTGTGTAAGAATCGAGTGGTGTGCAGAAAGGAGAAATCTGGTTGAGGATCCGTTATGGTATTTGTTTATTATATGGTATTTCAAAGTATATTTGACAGTTCTAGGCAAATCTATTTCTCATTGTATTACTCTGAGTGGAACAAAGTGATATGAGGTCTGCTGAGTGGGGAGTGAGTTGAGCATCCAAACTATCGAGATCAGAAGCTGAATGTCTCCTTCATATTTATAATTGCACGTATACGTGCCAGAGAGTATCAGCTCCTCTGGTGTTCTTGCAATGAGCTGTATTGTTCAGCTCAATAAGTGAAGCTTATCCACTACAACATACTTTACTGCTATTGCTGTGATCACTCTGCAGGTGATGTTTACAGCCAGGAAGATAACGACAAGGAAGATGAGTATCATTCTTACATGGCATATAAACAAGCAATCATGACAGCTTGCATCATATTTCAGCTGAGTAATCTTATAGAGGTATTGCAGCTGGGTAACTCACCGCCCAACATGGCAGCTGTGACCACATTCGTCCCATTTTTTGGATAGTACATAATATTGCCTGAAACACCCAGTTAGTGAACACTCTCGTACTAGTATGCGACATGCTGACTTACACCTATTGAGTCGCCATATTGAGCCATGTCCAATGACCATAACTTCACTCACCCCTACGAATGAGTGTATTCATTAGATATGATTGAGAGATAGTGGTAGAATACTTACTGTATCTGTCTTTGAGACCAATTGCATGATTCCTGTGTGCCACTGGTCAGAAGAAGAATGGAATACAGTGCAAATGAGACATACACTGAACATTGATACTAATTGTCGGAGAGATGAGGTATTAGCACAGTGTCAATCTGTTGACCTCGACACATACACAGAATATGGTATTGCAATATAATGTATCTGGAACACTGGGGATCAGCACTACTGCCAACCATGCTATAGCACAATATGTGGTACGAACAACAAATACTGCAGAGTCATGAGGGACCAGTGTTGTCTCTGTCGTGAATTCGTTTCATTCTCCTCTTTTCTTCTGATACGAGACTCGATAACTCACCCATGAGTTCAATTTATGACACCATTATTAGCTAGTTGGACGCTCTGGCGATAACATTGACCTACCTCTTGTCCGAGTGTTAATGCTGGAAACATAATGAGAATATGTGTGATTTTTGAAAACTGTCCTTCTCACCCCAGTCGTATGCCACAACAATGGCGGCAGCAACTGCGAAATTGCAAGTCAATGTTAGATCAAAACATATCTTGATGCGACAAACCTATCCAATAGCTGTTGAAAATATTCCAACTGATTTCCGGCCACCAACTGGGAGCATTCAAGACTACGGTCATATTCTAGGGATGGGTGTGAGTGAGTGGGTAATATTAATGTTGGTGGTGTGTAACAATGGTGTTCAGTGCTAGATATACCACCGCCGTTCACCGCTCGTATCACCAAAATCTGCACAGTGGAGATGAATATTTGATCCTGCTTCAAGATCCTTGACTGGGTGAAAGTATTGTGGTGCAAAACCAAGCAAAAAGAGGAAGCCCTCCTAAATCAAAGTCGATTTTGATTTGCAAACCAACATAGAAAGTCTGAGAGTATTAGTGGACTCCCAGCTTGGGACTCAGAACTTGAGTCTGCTGGATAGTTCGGGGATCACGTGTTCCCAGGTTGGCTTGACAGGTAGCGCCACTCAGTACTCAGTACTACTAGTGTGGCAGCAAGTAACTTAGTGATTGTCGTCTGGTGTATGCCTGACACTCATGTCCTTTCACTATGTTTGTTCATCCAGGCGACCAACAACGTCACCTTCAGTGTCATGTCAAATCATTCCTTTTGCTCCAACAGATGATACATTGCTTTTGTTTACTCTTGAGATGATATCAGCTGTCTGGACTTCGACACACTACTCCAATGCCATTCGAAATTTCATGGGTGTACGCGTTTTATAATTTTGCTGGACAATTTACACTGATGGACATGCTACTAGTAAGACTTTGACAGGCCATATATACCCAACACACGATTCTGTGTTTATTGGTTCTTTTTCGCTCATCACATCATGCTCGGACATATGATAATCCAAGCCGGTCCCTGAGATTCTCACCTCATGCCCAGTCCGAGCGGTTCAGATGGGTAATCACACAATAGATACAACAGTTACCAGCCATATGAACTTCTATAGATCATGCACACTTCTTCCTCCTTCAGTCTTGGTGTTGAAACAGCTGATAGACAGTAGCAAGTTTGTAATTCTGTTCCATCAGTTGTCCGGACTCAAACATACTACTCATGCAGCACCTGGGTGAGCAGATAACGACTTGTTGAAGTGAAGTGTATACTTTAAAAGTCATTATCTCTTCGCTCCAGTGCAACTCTGAGGTGTGTTTATGTATATATTCATCTCATTTGGTGCTTTACTCTGACAGACATGCTGCTGGGCCGGATGGAAACAGGTCGTTGCAAGGGTCCTACTACACATCTGATGCATGGTCTACAATGATGTGCTATCCAAATCGAAGTATTTATTCCAGAGTCCTAATATTTTATTATCTGCATCTCACCGATACTTTTGCAGGTGCGCTTTATGCCTTTCGACTTGAAGCCCCAATTTTCTGCTTCACTTGCTACTTACCATGCTGGATGTTCTTGCCTCACACATTCATGATCTATTTGAGCCATCAGTCTCTTATTAAAACCTATCACACTCAATATTGTTGAACTTTGCATGACACACAGACGATCATCATTGATCCATCTTAGCTATGTGTTCATTGTAACAGAAGGACTAATCTGGAAATCATATGCTTTGTACTCAGACAGACAATGTGTGGATGGGGGAAGAATTTGTGGACTTTCTGTCTGGACTTGGCAGATCACAAGTATTCTGAATGCATATTGATGCTCGGTTTGGGTAGTTTGCTGGTGTCACAACCCAATAATGAATTAACGCTGGGCAGAGACTAGGACTCAAACGAAGGTTATCGAACAAGAGAGGAGAGGAGCAAGTACGTCTTGGATTGCTACAATGTAGATACAAGAGGTTTGAACTAAGGAACTATCGACCAAGACATGCTAACTATATACAACTATTGAAACGGAGATTGAAACTGAGTTACAACTACTAGCCAATCATAAAAAGAGAAAGGGAATCGTACCATAGAACATCGTAGAATATTAAAGAAGCATCACGTGACCATATCTTATCTTATCGTATCTAATCTAATCTATTCACAATCAAAGAACTCGTCTTCTTCATCAGTCACATCGAAGACACGTGTTGTGGGCGCTAAAGGTATTTCGGAAATGATAGACTGCTTTCAGGGTAGGGTTAGGGTTAGACTTAGGCGCTGTGTATTGACGCTTAGGAAGATTCAAGAAAGAATAATGGTTTGTTAAAGGTACTCGTGACAGCTGGGGAGTTGCTGGGTGGGATGGCTATTAGTACTCCAGAGTGACTGTGATGCATGCATGCATGTATCTCTAAAATTCAGATTGTCATTCTAGCTGTCGCTCAACCGAAGTTCTTATAAAACATGATGCAAGTTACTCCATTGTGAAGCAGCACACCAACATTGTTGCACCTGAAGTAACTAAAGAGCTGTGCTGCTGGTCAATGGAAAACATGGATGAATTATTGTAAAGCATGGGTAAGGTAAGATGAGTTTTTGCCCATATGGATGTCCATTCAAAAACTATTTAATGCCTCCCAGGCACACATTGAAAGTAGGTTCTAACCCAAATTCCTTCAACCTGGATAAGTAAAAAAACTTGGAATGCTTACAACCCAATCAAAGCTATCTATTGACAACACAAATACCACGACAGATCCTTGACCAAATTTCTCCTTCATGCATGCCACCTGGTAAGTATGTCCCTACACAGTACTGCTAGTTGATACATGTACATGCTCCTGGAAGACAATCAAATTCATGCTAGTTTCTGCATTGGAGTTGGCCACAAGTTTGGAGTGATATTCTCAAATGCTAAGAATGAGGCGTAGCCCCAGCACAAACATCTGCACGCCAATGAACACTTGAAGAGAATCATAGAGTGTCAGAACTCCACTGGAACTTGAATTCTAAAGAACTTATGAGCAGTAGTTACCCGCAGATGTCAGTGACAGGTCGGCACACCACAATCTCTGAAGAGTGAGTCGTAAGCTGAAGGCAAGAGACACATACAAAGCTAACATGCGCAGAACTTGAGCAGAAACTCTGGCTATAGTCACATTACCAGCTCACCTTGCAAAGTAAACCATGTGAGATTGTATCAGCACTCTGAAACAGTCTCTGATGGTTGATCCTGTCAATAAACCGAATCGTCACATGTCGCGGAAGTGTTTCACAGCAATCCAGACTGAAAGACACAGTGCAAGGACCTCCCAAGCAGTGTAGACCATCCAAAGTATCAAATACAGAAGTTTGTTGTTCCCTTCATATTCATAATAGCACATATATGTGCCAGAGAGTATCAGCTCCTCTGGTGTTTGTCCAATGAGCTATGTCCTTCAAGTCAACAAGTAAAACTTACCCACTATATTGTCCTTGAATGCTTTTGCCCCGATTACTCTGCAGGCGATACTACCAGCCAGAAAGATAATAACAAGGGAGATTAGCATCATTCTACTTCCCTGATACATGGCATGTAAGCGAGAAATTGTGATGACTTGCATCATATTTCAGTCAATTCAGTTACAAAGGTGTTGCAACTGGGTAACTCACCGCACAACATGACATCTACAACCACATATATCCAATTCCGTGCGTAGTACATGATATTTCCTGAAACACCCAATTAATGAACGCTCACGTAGTACCAAAAGCCCCCACTCACAGCTATTGAGTTATTATGTTGAGCCAAGATCAATGGTCAGAACTTCACTCACCCCTACAAATGAGTGTCTTCATGGGATGGGAATGGCATGGTTGCAGAATACTCACTGCATCTGTCAACGAGAAAAATGGTGCATATACTGTGCGCCGCTGGTCAGAAGAATCTCATACAGCACATATGAAACATACCCAGAACACCGGTACTAATTGTCAGAGATAAGCTATTAGCACGGTGTCAATTTGTTGGCCTCGACATGTACACAGAAAATGGAATTGCAATATAGCGTATCTAGAACATTGGGGAGTCAGCACCATGTTATAGCACAACATGAGGTATGAACAACCAAATATAGCACAGTCATGAGAGACCAATGCTGCCTCTGTTGCAAATTCATCATATTCTTCCGTTTTTCTTTTGATAAGGTACTCTGACGCTCACCCAGATCAGTTCAATCTATGACACCTTTCTTAGCAAGTTTTCCATTCCGGCAATAACATCGACCTACCTCTTGTCCCAGTGTTAGTACTGGAAATATTATGAGAATATCAGTACTAGTTTTCAAACACCATCCTGCTCACCCCAATTGTATACCACCACGACGGCAGTGGCAACTGTGAAAGTGCAAGTCAGTTAGATCAAGACATCTTAATTCCTAATGGACAAACCCATCCAATAACTGAGAAGGATATTTGAATCAATTGATGGCCACCAAGTGGGATCATTTAAGACCATGGACATATTTGAGGGATGGGTATGAGCGAGTGTGGAATGTTGATGGTGTACAACAATAATGTCCGTGCTAGATATAGCACTGTTCAGCCCTCCTGTCACCTAAATCTGCATGATGGAGATCAGTATTTGATTGATCAGACAAAGTAGTAGTATTGCTGTGCAAAATCAAACAACAGACACCCTTGAGCTTGATGCAGAGGCTCCAAGTTGATTTTGATTTTTAAACTGGTATTATGCACACAGCTACTGCAGTTGAACACCAGGAAAATTCCAGTTGTTGGTGATGTCGGCAACGAATTTCCATCACCATTTTCGGGGTGTTTTTGCTGCAAGCTTGCAAAAATTGAGGAGTTCCCTATATGAAATCATGATGTGTTCAAGACATTCTTTTTGGCCTTGCTGGCTGAGCCCGAGGCGTAACATGGTAACAGCTGTATAATGGAATGAGGCCCATTTTAGACACCTTGACTGTCACTTCACACACTGGCTATTATAATGCTGAAAGTGTATACTCTCATTTCCCACTTTTACTCACCCACGCCAGCAGTGAAAGCAATGCATTGTCATTCAATTGATCAATCTGCTAGTCTGGTGATGATGGATATATATATGAACATATCATCTCGATCAGTGCTTTACTTTGACGACCATGCTTAGCAGGTTGGGCCTCAACAGATCTTGCAAGGACGCAAACCCAACAAATTATCTACAGTTGCATGCGTGCAATGCTATAATGGTGCAACTCCAATAGTGTGTAAAATTTTGACACCTCATCAATGATTTGACAGGTGTACTTGAAGCCTTCTACTTACTAGATCAAGGCTCACATTCTCTAATTTTCTACTCACCCTCAGCACGCCTCTGAGTCATCTTACTATCTCCATGCTCATTCATGATAAAGGCATGAGCCACAAGATCGTGTGATTCATCATTCATTTCCTTTCTCTGTGGCTTAAACAGATAAAAATGTATCTCAGACCAATGAGATATGTATCGGCCATCTGGGCTTCATGCTTCGTGAATGCTTCATCATCATGCCATCTGTGTGATCAGACAACAGAACTCCTCAAACACATAGAATCAGATGTCTGGGGCAATTCATTCGTTGTATTTCAGTATAGGGCATTAAGGACTGTGTTGGATGCTCAACATCACAGATAATTTCAGCTTACCACTTGGTGCAAGTGTAGGCGGGCGGTTTGCTGAATTCCAGGTTACAATTGTGACACAACAAGTGAGTTTGCCTCCTCATAAATTTACTTCGAAAAACCATAACTAAAATAAATACTGTAGTGGATCCTCGACCAATACCTAGAACACTCGGCAAGCATTTTCCTACATAGAAGTACTGCTAGTTGGTACTTCTACACGCCCCTGGAAGACAATCAGATTCATGCTAGCTTCTGTGTTGGAGTCAGCTACAAGCTTGGCATGATACTGTCGAACACTAAGGATGAGGTGTGGTCCCAGAACGAACAGCTGCACATTGATTAACATCTGACAAGTACCATAAAGTAGTATCTGAGCTCTCATAGAGTATGATAACTACAGAAATGATGAGTAGCGGTCACAAGGAGATGTCAGGCACAGGTCGGTGCACCTTGAGCTCTGGAAAGCCCATAGGATGGATGAAAGAAACACAAACGAAGCTAGAATGTGCAGAGTTTGAGCATAAAAAGAAGTACACCCATATTACAAGCTCACCTTGCAAAGTAAAGCACATGAGATTTTATCAACACTCTAAAAAAGTCTCTGATGGTCATTCCTGTTGATGTGCCGAGTCGCCGCAGGTCACAGAATTGTTTGACAGCGATCCAGACTGCAAGAACCAGTGTGAGGCACTCCCAACCAGTGTAGAGCATCTAAATTATTGTATTCTGAAACTGGTGATCCCCTGCAGACACGAAATAGCATATGTACGTGCCACTAGACAGTATCAATTCCTCTGGTATTTGATTAACGGGATGTGTTCTTCAAGTCAACAGGTAAAGCTTACCCAGTGCATTATCCTTGAGGCCTACATCAGGGAATCTGTCCCTCCTGAATTTCTAATAGATCACGATAATTTTCGATAAATCTGGAGTATTATTTCAATTTATGAGCTTTAGGACAACTAGGAAAAATATGTTTCCTAGGAAGACTTTTTTACCTCCTCCTCCATGATTTATAATTATCAAAATTAGCTGATATTTCATGTAAAATCATTGTGAATTGCAGATAATTGCAGGAAGTATATATCAAACTTAGGTTTGAAAATCACGTATATCAGACAGCATTACAAGAAAAAGACTAATATTTGATTAAAAGACGCGTATAAAAGTCAACACAACCAGGACATGCAAACAGGAGAGATCAACAAATCAGTAATATTTATGGGTATATATCAGCGCCCTTCGACCTAATCCTCAGCCATTCCATCAAGGTCAAGTAGCGCCAGTGCATCTTGATGCTTACTAACCATATGATTGTTCCCCTTTTGTTTCAAGACCCTTGTAGCAGTGTCAGTATTGTGGCACCATGCACACCAGCGAAACTTACTGTACAGCTTCATAAATGTTGGCCATCATGCAGTGAAACTTCCCAGGTGCGTCCTTCTTTAAGTTCTCAAGGAACTTGATGTGAAAAATATATGTTTCACTGAGTTGATTCCCAGTAAAGTTGAACTTTCCTGGTGAACCGAGTGTCTTCCAGAAAAGAGCCGCATACACCTTGAGAACGAGTCAGTATAAGATGAATACCTAGAAATAAGGATATTACTGCTGTTGCCATGAGTGCTAGTATTGAAATTGGTATTTCTGGGTGATTGGCCTTGTTACGACTGATTTTGATGAAGTGCTCAGTGAACTTGACACTGATAGACTTTGCTCCAATGAAGACTCCGTCACATAAGAGAAAGATCAGTAGGTCACCCTGGTAGGGCTTTTCCCTATGGGTGATGCATCATCATTGGCCTGTTGAAGAGGGATGTAAGTTAGATGACTGAGGTAACTGAGCAGTGGTAATATGTAGAAGGGAATATGATAGAGGATGGAGCAGCGGACTGAAGCGGTGATATGTAGAAGGGAATATGATATAGAGCAGAGGACTGAAGCGGTGATATGTAGAAGGGAATATGATAAAGAAATGGATGTTAGGGAGCAGCGGCAATATGTTGGAAGGGAATATGATAAGAACTCACAGCGGTGATATGTAGAAGGGAATGTGATGAAGAAATGGACAGATAGCGGTGATATGTAGAAGGGAATATGATAAGAATGAATAAGGATGGAACTTACATCAAACCTCAAGGCATATACATAAGTGTGCTTCTCCATAAGTTTTTTTGCCTTGACTATGTTCTGGCCGAGACGAAAGTAGCTATCGATATTGGCACATGCAGCCATTTTCAAGTCACGGAGCAATAAGGGAATGCGCAGCTCGACCTAAATAGTTCAAGATAGTTAGACAATATATTTGAGATGTGCAAAGGACTTACCAAGCTAGCAAGGTGAGAAGCATACTGCACATCTTTTTGAAGATGTTGTTTGATGGCATGTATGCCAAGATCCTGAGCCACCTTCAACAAAGATTGCAACAAGTTCTGGTTTTTATCAACAAGTTCAGGATAAGCATTGACGAAGACAATGTAACACTTGGCATCAATAATCACATTCCGAATGACTTGACGAGTTTCATGGTTTTGATCCAGTAATTTGATATTACCCTTCTCCGTTTGAATGAGAGAAGTGACATTCTGAGCTGAACAAGCTGTGGAGGTAGGTTTGGGGGCACCTTCCAAATCACTGGAGTAGGGTTCTGAGGAATTGCCACATGTTGTACTAGTTTTGTCTACAGACTCTGAAACAGCATTGTTGACATCACGCCATGTTGGAATCTAAATTGGAGTGTTTGTGGGTGAGGGATTATATCAGTCAAGTATAAATGACCAGGGCTCACCTCTGCAGCGTGTTTTTGGTCCCGGGCAGACTGGGATTTTCCACATGATCAAACATCAGACTTGACCTTGTCGGTGACAATGGAAGGGACCTTCAACCGGATCAGTGCCTTGCTTACTAAGTAAACAAGTATCCCTCACCTCGTCAGAGAGCATCATGGCCATGGTCTCTGGTTCCTCATTGTCACTCTCCTCACGCCCAGCATCCAAATCATCACCATTGGTGATTTCCACCTGCTCACCATTGGAGTCGAGCTCATCATCATCAAATAATGCAGTAACATCCTGCATGGCATATGTGCAATGGAGTTTGTTAGGTTGATACAAGCCTGTGTACATATGCCATGAGTAAGACATTGTAACGATGGTCGTGGCGCTGGGCTTGGAACCAGGCAATCCAACACCTATGTTCATACCATTCCCTGACCTCCCTTGACCTTCCGAAGGCTGTGTGCACTTGTTTGAACCTTCTGCAGGCAGTTCTCGTGTTCCGAGGCCCGTCTGAACCTCACAAGCTACCATACCATGTCCTATCCTTGTCCTTTCGACTTTGCTGGTGCATTTTTCCCTTATTCTAACTATATGTTGACTACATCTTAGTGCTACATGGATAACAATTCCATTGGCATCCTGTCAGGAGCCTCGGAATACATATAAGCAGTATGCATCGCGGCTTATTACATGTATACTTGCATTCCTGCACGCCTTGCGGCTTATTACATAGGTTCGGACTTGCTTATCTCGCTACTAGTTTTGCCTATGGATTCTGGTCTCTCACAGAAGTAGGATATAATCTCGCTGGCTGGCTACTGATACTGCACTTCACTTCCCATACTTTGAGTTGTAATTAGTAGAGTCACCTCGGTATAATTGTAACTGCGCAATCAATCTTTGTTCATTCGGAACGATTGTTTGGCTAGACCGCTGCCAATTTTGCACCTCGTTTATTCTCGAGTTCCGATAGATTAGCGTCATTCTGGACTTCGGACATTTCGCAAAGTCTTATACTGTTATTCGACACATCGACATACTGACACATTGACATACCAACATATATTGACCTTCAGACAGCTTTCGCAAATCTTGGGAGACATCGCACTACTTCGGACAACACTTTCGCAGTTTTAGACGACCTTCGGTTGCATCAGACAAGTTTCTCGGTACTTCGGAAGTAGTCTCAGAACTCTGGATGAACATTAAAGAGGTTTACTTCCAATATCTTGTCTACTCTCTGACTGTATAAGACTTCCCTTGCATTATCAAGGTAGTTCTTAGGTTGTCTCTTGGGATGAAGCATACTCACATTTCCAGGACTAGGGACTCACATTCTGTAGAGCCCAGCCCAGATCTACTCTTTACAGCGGCACATCCTCTGATCAAAGGTGAGTATTTGATTCATGCATGAATAAAAAAATGTTACTGTTGGTACTGATGACCTTTTTTGCTTGGTGCTCAAGTGCTGGCCCAGCTTGACGAACTTTCCTTGACGTCTTAGGTATCCAAACTGAACTCACAGGTAAGCATTATATTTCAATCTCATTCAAAGTGGAAGTGCTTCCTTACTAGCGTTTTCTAAAGCTTTCTTCTTTGCATTTCGTGGCTCGCGAGTTGAAATAGGTGTGGACATGGTATGCTATTTTGAAAGGACAGGAAGCTAACACAGATCATTGGAAGGAATGTTAACATGAAAGAGTGGGCAGGAGATTGAAAATTTGGAGGGCGCTATTCAACTTCATTCAATTTATTAGTACATGGCGGTGCATTGCATTCCAGGGCAGTCATTTTTGGAAGTTTTTGTTGTGAGCATGGGTTCAATTTAAATTTTACCTCAGACTCACCCTAGTAAAATAGGTATAATGTTGATCATAACACCAGAACTCAGGAGGACATTTGCACAGTGAGCACTGGCAATCTCTGCTTCCCTACCTGCATTCACCCACCACACAATGTCGACGCAATGTCCTGCTTGTTCCTGCGATGATTTCACAGTCACCAGTCTCAGTCAGCATCTTGCAAAGAGCCGCAATCCACTTTGTCAAGCACTTTACCATCAGTCATGCTCCCAAATATACACACAAATGGAGCCGAATGATCCTTATCATAACAAGTTAAAAGAGTTTGAAATGGATGGAGGTTATGGCGAGGATGAGTTTGTGTGGGCTGCAGAGCAAACCAGTGGTAGTTATGCGGATGATGATGACTCGGATGTGTCCACTGTGGATGATGATGAGCTGAATTTTGAACCAGAATGGGAGCTTCCGGTTAAAGGGGAGCCTCCAGTTGAAGAGGAGCCTCCGGTGGATGAGGACGAGGATGAGGACAATCAATGCAATAGTACTCACTGCCAGGATATTCAATTACGTGCGCAAGGTCAACGTGGTTGTGTCGTCGTACCCTACCCAGATCCACATGCTGGCCAACAAATAACCAATCAAGCAGCCAACTGTTATGCTGCGAATGTGGAATATGGGGCTCAATTCAATGCAGAGCAGGAGAATCTGTATCATCCTTTCACTTTGAGGATGGATTGGGAAGTTGCAAGATGGGCCAAACTTTGTGGACTTGGTTTGACAGCATTGTCAGACTTGCTTGCAATCGAAGGTGTAAGGATATCATTTATTCTATGAATGTCTGTAATTAATGTGTTATAGGTCTGTGAATGCTTGTCGCTGTCCTTCAAAAATGCGAATGAGCTGGATTCACTCATTGACCATGAACTTCCAACTGGCCGCCCAAAGTTCAAAAGGGAACAGATCAGTTGTCGCTGGCAAAGCATTTGATGTCTATTACCATGACGTGATTGAATGTGTCAGGTCACTGTACAGTGATCCTGACTTCGCCAGATATCTGGCTTTTGTCCCCGAGCAGCATTATGCCGATGAGGATAAGACAGTTTGGCTCTTTCATGATATGCATACAGGCAAATGGTGGTGGGATACACAGGTATGTAGGACTGAATTATGTCTACAAGATATTATACTTACGTGACGATACTTTAGAAAAAAACTTGATCAGCACAGTCTAGGTGGCACCATCATTCCTATCATTATCTTGTCCAACAAAACACAATTAACCTTGTTCTGCAACAAGGCTGCTTATCCCGTCTATCTTATTATTGGCAACATCCCAAAAGAAATTTGATGCAAGCCTTCACATGGTGGTCATATCCTTCTGGCATATTTGCCATGCACACAACTTGAACATATTACCAACAAAGCTTCGCACCGCCAAACTATGGCAAACTTATATCATGCTTGCTTGCACCGTGTACTCACTCCACTGAAATCTGTTAGACTTGATGGACTTTGTATGGCTAGCGGGGATGGCGCTCTCTGCTGTTGCCATCTATTCTTTGCTAACTTTGTCGGTGACTACCCAGAGCAGCTCCTTGCTACTGGGATCAAGTTTGGAGAATGTCCAAAATGTGATGTTGATGCTGATGAAACAGGTAGCAACACAGCACCATTTCATCTATGGAAAATGAGCAAGGTGCTTGATGCCCTCACTGCTCTTGATGACGGGAATCTATCCTTTGTTCGCGCTTGCTCAGCTGCAGGTATTAAGCCCATTGTCCATCCTTTCTGGGAAGATCTCTCATTTACCAATATTTTCTGTGCAATCATACTGGATGTGTTGCACCAGCTATATCAAGGCCTCGTAAAGCATCTCTTAGGATGGTTGTCCGCTGCTTGTGGACCAGCCAAGATAGATGCTCATTGTCAGTGTCTTCCCCCCAACCACCATATCTGTCTGTTTAGGAAGGGCATCACTGGCTTGTTGCGTATAAGTGGGACCAAACGTGCATAAATATGCTGCTTTCTCCTTGGTGTTGTCATTGGTATCCATTTGCCCAATAATCTGAATGGAAGCCGACTTCTACAAGCAGTGCGGGGTCTACTTGATTTTCTCTATTTCGCACAATATCCATGTCATAGCTCAGAGACCTTGCAGCTGCTGGATGATGCACTCAATCTTTTTCACAATAATAAGGTCATTTTTATTGATCTCGGTATATGAAACAATTTTAATCTACCAAAACTGCATGCAACTTGCCACTACTCTCTCATGATTATGATGTTCGGTACAACCAATAATTATAATACAGAGTACACCGAACGACTTCACATTGACGATGCAAAGGACACTTACTGTGCAACTAATCACAAAGATGAACTTGTCCAGATGACACACTGGCTCGAACAAAAGGAGAAGATTCTCCGCTATGAGAAGTACATTGACTGGCGACTTGCTGGTGATGTCGAGTCCGAGCCTTACCATTTGCGTCCTCCTGACATGACTTTCCATTGGCTTCAAAAAATGACAAAGCACCCTAGTGCAAAGGCTGTCAATATTGACAAGCTTGTCAAAGACTATGGCACTACTTATTTCTGCGAAGTGCTCGCACACTATATCACACAACTCAACCACGCCAATGCCCATACTCGAACATTGGATGTGCTGGCACGCGATGTCCATCTCCCATTCCGAACTCTTCCTGTTTTTTTACAAAATCAAGTGGCTCTCAGTAGATAGTTGTGGTCTTGGTGATGCAGCAGTCACATTGGACTCTGTGCATGCCAGACCACAACGGACCTCCAGTTCTTGTCTGTCTGCTCATCGTTCGGATACAGCTCTTGTGCGCCTTGGTCCCAATACAGATGCTAGTATGGGTATGGAAGGTGTGTTTAGCCTTCACTATTTATGAGGATTCATGTCACTCACAGTTTGACTGAGTCTAGGATTGCGTGTTGGCCAAGTATGAGTCATTTTTCATTACCATCAAAATCACTATCACTCCTCGTTGCACTAACGGTCCAGATTCCCAGCCACCTAGCTTATATTGAATGGTTCATGCCATTCCGTTCAACTCCTGATCAATGCCACAGACTTTACAAGCTCTCACGATCCTTTCGTGGTGGTGAAGAGTTGACGAGTATTGTACCATTGGCAAACATAGTGCGTAGTGTCCATCTGATACCAAATTTTGGTGCCATCGTCCCACAGGAATGGACGAGTGACACAGTTCTAGATGATTGTAATACTTTTTGGTTGAACTCATATTTAGATAGATACACTTTTTGTAATCTTTAAATAGTTCTCGATAATTGCACTGTATTTTATTGTGTCTTAGTAGGTTTACCTCTAATACTTGTAACTAGCACACACCTGTTGTGCCTTCGGCACAGGAAGCAAAAAGAGTGCTTCGCGCTCTTTGTTGGCTTCCTGGCCTTTGGCTTCATCCTACTTTGGGTATTTTAATAATTATTTTAGGTCTTGAAATAAATTATATTGTATTCATCAAGTTGAGCATGATATATTACATTCAGATATATTGAACCCTCCTGTTCTCAGCAGGACATACTGCGCTACAGTGCTACAAAGCACTTTGTAGCAAATTATGTTCCCCTCATAAGTTCTCTGATTTTCCCATTCTCCTGTTTCCCTGTTCTCTGTGCAGATGAGAAAAGTAAAAGTAAAATTGAATGTGTTGATCCCATCTCACTTGTCCTCCCGTCCTGTTGTCCTCCTCCCGTCCTGTTGTCCTCCTCCCGTCCTGTTGTCCTCCTCCCGTCCTGTTGTCCTCCTCCCGTCCTGTTGTCCTCCTCCCGTCCTGTTGTCCTCCTCCCGTCCTGTTGTCCTCCTCCCGTCCTGTTGTCCTCCTCCCGTCCTGTTGTCCTCCTCCCACTTCTCCTGTTTTCTCATTCTTCTATTTTTTCCCATTCATCTGTTTTCCCTTTTTCACTGTTTTCCTGTTCTCCATTCTCCTGTTCTCCAATTTTCCCCATTCTCATTTCTCAATTGTCTTTTCTTCTTAAATTTATTATGATTTGAATTTCGTAAATAATAAATGTTTTTCAATGAGTGCTGCCCTAACGGGCAGCGGACGCACGTGATAGCCACACAAGTTTCCAAATCGAGCTTTAAGCGAGGTAAGCGAAACCACATGGCTTTAAGCGAGGTAAGCGAAACCACATGGCTTTTCGCGAATCTAAGTGTATCTAAGTGTATCTAAGCGTATCTACGCGGTGCAAGCGGAAACCACGCGAGTGTCCGTCCCTTCCCGTCACTGTTCTCCCTTACTTTATAGATTAGATAGAATTATCTGAATACCAACTTTTGTGAAAATTATAAGATTTTTACCTTGGGAAGGTTTTCCTGATGTATTGCTGCCATTACTCCAGAGGCAATCTGTACAGCCAGGAAGATAATTACAAGGAAGACATGTATGATGCTAGATCTCTGATACATGGCATGTAACCAAACAATCATAATGACTTGCATTATGTTTCAGTTGAGTCAAAATCACCAAAGTACTGCAGCTGGGTAACTCACCATTCAACGTGGCAATTACGACCATATATGTTCCATGTATTGCATAGAACACAATATTGCCTGAAACACCTGATTAGCAATCATCCTCATGCAGGATTAACCACTTTGACTCATACCTATATCGAGTCATTATGTTGGGCCAAGTTGAATGGTCAGAATCTCACTCACCCCTATAAAATGAGCGCATTCATTGGGCAGTAATGTGATAGTGGCAGAGTACTCACTGCATCTGTCATCGAGACCAAGAGGTGTGCAATCGAGAAGTTCAAGACACTAACCTCAGAAACTTCGACGACGCCTACGCCTACTGTGACCGATCGCTCAATTTAACCATATTAAGGTGCTGTTTGGACAGCGAACCCTGGTTCGAAAATTGCGGTTGAAAACAACACGTGATGATGGCACATGATATATTTTATCGATAAGAGATTATCGATAGCATGTAGTATAGTGTATATAACATGTAAATCTTATAATGATAATCACAATTGCTGCACCCACATGGACCTCGAAGCACAAACAGCAAACAATTTATATCGACGATGTCAAATTGCGATGGTCATCATCACCATTGCAGTTGCTCAGATTTCGTGCCTATATAATCTCTTATTCTTATCGCACACAGAAAAGACCCCATATCATATGTCAATTCTCACAGGAAAAGCCTGGATGTACGAACTCATTGGTGGTCACCCAGAGAGAATCAAACACAATCTCGGCATCGATGTTCAAACTTTTGAGGAGCTTTTACAAGTTCTGTGGCAACATGGATTTGTTCAGTCCCGCAATGGCGTCACTGTCGAAGAGCAATTGGGTATCTTTTTATATATGTGTGTTACAGGATTGTCATCTCGCTATGTTGGTGAGCGATTTCAGCGGTCTCCAGACACGATTACCAGGTGTTACAAGAACATCTAGATGCTTGGGCCCCTACCATTTTTCTCCTCATTCTCCTTGTCTCAGCCCTTGCATCACACCCTTACCCCAACCTCGCTCTCGTTATCCTTGTCATCCTCACATTCCCCTTCGCCCTCTACCTGTCGCTTCAACAGAGCCAGTATATCTGGCCAGACCCTTTCGCTGACGAAGCATACCCATGCTCTGTTCCACCACCTGACTAATCCTGCGGATAGTCCTTCTGCCCTTACCATCTGGATGGTAACCTATGATACGACGCATGCTGCATCCCCTATACCCAGTTCCCCTTCCCGATCTATGACTCAGTGTGCAGCTGCACATGCGTACTCATATTTAGCTCCGCAGTTGCATGATCGTGCCCCTGCGTGTTTCACTTCTTATTTCGATCTTTGACTCATGTTCTTATCTGCACGTTCAGGTTCACCCGTGTATCACCTCGGACGTGCCTTCCTTTTATAGTCTTACCCTTTACTGGTTCCCTCTTCTGGTAGTATGAGTTATCACCCACTAATACACTTCCTGTCCTCTATATAAACTCGCTACCATGTACTGTATTCCTTAACTTGAATCTACTTGGTTCTTGACCTCCTACTCTCACAAGAGTGATCCCTTCTGCCTAGCCAGCAGTCTATATTCTATCTTCTTATCTGCTCTTCATGGATAAGTCCTTAGTCTCGATCTTTACTCATCGACTTCGTCGATGAGCAAAGCCCCTGTTAACTAGTCGGACTTCTGTCCTTCTAATTAACGATGATCTTACGATTAACCTTCGGGTGTCATAAGCCTTGGCAGATACAGCTCATCGTCTAGCACCCGCTTGATGTAAGCTACCCGATTTGGACATAGGTGTCAAATCTTACTTGCCGAAGCCTCGCCAAGTAAGACCCCTAACCTTGGGCTAGCCCAAGGACGTCCTCGACCGTTGACGGCACACACTCTGTTTGAGCGTCGCCAACAGATACCATCCAAGTTGTAACACCAGGTAAGTATGTCAATAATTCAAGCTGAACAGTAGGCTAATGATTTTCACAGATATTTCAAGTGCATCCTCATTTTTTTTTCATCCTCTCCCTTCTACACTACAAATGTCTGGCTCCCAAACAAAAACACTCCCATTTCTGTGGCAATCCGCAATGACCCGCGCTTCAGATTCCTCAATCAATGCATTGGTGCCATTGATGGCACTCACATTCAGGTCTTTGCGCCACTCGAACATCATACCGTCCTGTGCAACCGAAAGGGATTTTTATCCCAAAACTGTCTATTCATATGCTGACTTCAACTTCTATTTTGCCTACTCACTCACAGGCTGGGATGGCTCAGCTGCTGATGCTAGTCTATGGAATGATGCACGGTCTCATGATTTGCGCATACCTGCGCACAAATATTTTCTCGCTGATGCAGGCTTTGGTACATGCGATGCACTTCTCGTACCTTATCGAGGTGTACGCTATCATTTGAAGGAATGGCGCCAAGCAAACCTTATGTGAGTTCATTTCTTTAGATTTGTTTTTCTACTAAATTATTTTGTACTAGGCCACGAGATCCCAAAGAATTGTTCAATCTTCGACACGCAGCACTTCGCAATATCATCGAACAGATCTTCGGCGTGTTGAAGCGGCAGTGGCGCATTTTGATGATCCCGCCAGAATATAGCATGCACATTCAGGCCCGAATCCCAGCAGCGCTATGCGCTATTCACAACTTTGTGCGCAGGCACAACCCTGACCTGTTTGACCTCACCCGAGACCACGAGTATGATCTTGTGGAGGATGATGCAGTGGGACATGGCGCACTTTCTGAAGGACCGGCAGATACTGCTGAGAGAAGATGAGCAGATGCTCATCATGAGTCAATTGCAGCAGCAATGTGGGCTGACTATCTTGAGGAACGTGAGTGGAGGGGACTCCCATTGCCTTCGTAGTATTAGTAGGGATTGCGCAATTTATGTACAACAATATATGCATTTGTCACACTCACAATGAAACGAGCGCAAGACAACAACAACACTTCATATTTGAGACAAAATGAGATACCAACATAGTACACTATCAGATGAACATATGGTCCTGTGAGTCAGTTGATGCCTGGTGTGGTGCACCACCACAAAGTATTTGCTTCTCCTCCAACCACTCAACCCTCATCGCCTCATCCAACGAGTAGAAAATGATCGCTTGGTTTTTGTGTTCAGCTAGGAAGTTGGCAATGGACAGGCGCTCTTTGCTGGTGAGTTCTGTGCACTTATTGAGCAGGGAGATGGCGCGCCCAACATGCGTGGAAGGCTGCACTGGCTGTGGCACTGGGAGCACCAGAGGAACAAGTGTGAAATTCTTCTGCATCTCGCGCACTACATCAACAAGATTCTTCATCATCTCAGTATCCTCCTGTTGTGCCAATAATGTGGCAGACGGTGGCCGATGTCACTTCTGGGAGCTTGCAGTTGAGCCAGCAGCAAGTGCACTGTACTTACGTTTGCTACAGCTGATGCTCGTCCATGCCGAGTCTGTGGTGGAGCCATCGGTAGAAGGTGCAAGATAGGTAGATGGAGCGGGTGGCTCAAGGAGATCTGGGTCAATCGATGATGGTGGCCCTGGTGGTGGAGGTGCTGCACTCGATGCTGCACTCTCTGTTGCTGGGGAAATGGATGATGAGACAGCTGTTGTGGTGGGCCGGAAAACATGTGCGCCCTTCGACTGATTTGGCATTAACTGCTCCATGATCTCAAAGTGGTCAAAGCCCCTTGTCATAAAGGGCTTTGCATGAGGATGTGACTAAAGATAATGTTATTAGATAGCATGAGATATATTGCAGTACTTACCTTGGTAAACCGTGCCCAGACATCATCCTTTCGATCGGCAATACCTGCTCCATGCTCATCACTCCATGTGAAACCCGAAGTGCACTTTATCTCAATGACACTGTGATATGCTTTCTTTAACTATAAAAATATATAATGACATTGGCGGTGGCAGAAAGGCTCACTAGACACACCGTTGTCCATTTATTCTTACAAACTAGACCAGTCTTCTCTGCGCCCCTCTGCTGTGTAAATTTCTCCTTAAGGTGGGTAGGTGCCTGATTAAAAGTGGGCATCTTGAAGCCCCCATCACCTGAGGAAGAAAGGCAGTTTCCTCTGCCTTTGACCACACTGCAGGGGCCTTACGGGATGTTCCAGATGCTGCCGCTGCTTCAAGAGTACCTCGGGAGCACAGGGAGTGAGTAGACCCATTGCTGGATCTATCAGACATTTCAACGGTGATAAAATGATCAAAGGTATGTGTATACGACAAAGATTAGTCAGTTGTTGACAGGCACCTGGCAACACGTGCCATCATCACATGTTGTTTTCAACCGCGATTTTCGAACCAGTGTTCGCTGTCCAAACAGCACCTAAGTAGTTCAGTACAAAGACGTCGTAACCAAAGCAGAACGAGAATGCAATGTAAAACGAGCAGTGCGTGCATGGACATGTAAGACAGAACAAGTAGCAATAGAGCATAGCAGTGCATAAGACATTACAAGTAGCAAGCATAAAGACAGGCAATGACAAGCAAAATCGACATCCTAAGGTCAAGTGCACAACAAAACAGCAGAATGAGCATTTGCGAGATTGGTCCGAGCCTTTTTGGAAGCACGGGGTGCCATGGTAGATGGGGCAGAGCGTTTGGATGCATGAGAAGTAGATGGGACCACATTCTCCTTGTCATGCCCATCCCTAGGTATGCTGAACGGCTGCCATTTTTCTTTCGGAATGTTTGCGCTGGCCTGCTCAAGTTCAGTAAGCTGCATGCCCTTCAAAGAGTGTCCGTGAGAATGACAGTCTGATCTGAAATGCGTGGTTTGATATGAATGATCCTCGAGGTCCATAATGTATGCAGTGCTGTTGTTGTTATTACTAGTAGAAGCAAACCATGAGTCATAACGGGTATATTGTTGAGTCGTAGAATACATAATAAATGAGGTGTAGGGAGGGAGAGATGCGAGTCGTTGATGAGACACGTCGAATCGATATTGACGTGTCATATTGATATTAATTAGTCACGTGTCCTCAAAAATCACATCCAAGATGTTTCGTTTAGCAGGTAGTATCTTTGGATGGGCATGTTTCATTAAAATAACTATCTAAACCTATTCTACAGTAGTAAAAACACCCCCTTTACGGTCCTCGCCAAACAATTTTATGAGCTTTTGAGGCCGCTGGTGAGAAACTCAAAACGCATGTTGTGAAAGTTCAGGTGGCTATGCATTAAGGTTTTTTGGCTTATCTAAAGTTGAGCTCTGTGTTCGTGATTCTCCTTTTGCACACCTCTTGATCGAGACCATTGGCATATATACTGCCAGTGTGTGCCACTTGTCAGAAAAATCGATCACAGTGCATATGGGACATACCCAAAACAATTATACTGATAATGAGAGATGTGCTATTAGCACAAGCACCAATTTGTTGGCAACAATAACATACACAGAATATGGTATTCCAATATACCGTATCTGAAACATTTTGGAGTTAGCACAACTTCCAATCACGTCATAGTATAATACAAGATCAGGGTACGAACAGCCAGGTACAGCACAGTCATGAGAGACCACCGTCACTGCTGTGGCGAATTCATTATTTTCCTATTTTTCTTCTGATGTGGGGCTCTGCCACTCACCCAGATCAATTCAACCTGTGACACTGTTCTTAGCAAGTTGGCTGCTCGGGCAATAGTACTGACCTACCTCCTGTCCAAGTGTCAGCGCTGAAAATATCATGAGGATGTCAGTGGTTTTTAAACATTGTGACTGTCCTGCACACCCCAATCATATACCACCACAATGCTTGCAGCAACTGCAAAAACGTAAGTCAACGTTAGATCGAGACATCACCAAATGATATTTTGACAAACACATCCAATAACTGTAAACAACATTCAAATTGCACATATTACAGTGACATATTTCCGTATTATACAGGTCACCCGACCTACATAATATCCCGTATAAGATGGGCCAGCGGACTATGGGCCAATGTTATGTATATCCCCGATGTTGACGGATGGGCCGGGAGGGATATTATTTCCGATGTTGACGGGTGGGCCCATCTATGCTAATATTATATATATCCTCGAAGATGTCAGGTGGGCCGATGTAATGGTTTATTGTATAGATGGGTGGGCCGAGGTACAGGAAGTATTTTGTACACAGGTGGGCTGATGTAAGGGTTTATTGTATAGACGGATGGGCCGACATACTGGAATTATTTTGTAGACAGATGGGCCAATTGAGTGGTGGAATATTCATTATATATATGGGTGGGCCGAGGTAGTGAGATATCTGTCTGACATTCATGGATTACCGAGTCCCAGATGCCCAAAAACCGAATCCCATTGTGCAACATCCATTCCAGACACCCGAACACCCCACCAAGTGCCGAGTACCGAGGCCCACGCCCCGATGTCCGAAGCCCGAAACCCTGAAGCCTGAAATCCGAAAATATGTATACAACATATCCATATTTCCCTCACTGCACAAATCACTGGGTTTTGAGTACCAAAACCTGAAACTTGACCCCTGGTACAAAAATCACCAAGTGCCGAGTGCCGAGTGCCAAGGCCTGAAGCCCGATGTCCGAAGCCCAAAACCCGAAAATATGTATACAACATATCCATATTTCCCTCACTGCACCAATCACCAAGTGTCAAGTACCAAAACCCAAAACTCAACACCCAGTACACAAATCACCAAGTGCCGAGTGCCGAGGCCCAATGTCCGAAGCCCAAAACCTGAAGCCCGAAATCCGAAAATATGTATACAACATATCAATATTTCACTCATTGCACAAATCACCGAGTGTCGAGTACCAAAACCTGAAACTTGAGACCCAGTACACAAATCACCAAGTGCAGAGTGGCAAGTGGCAAGGCCCAAAACCTGACATCTGAAGCCCAAATTCCGAAGCCCGAAACCCAAAAACATGTATGCAATATTTCCATTTTTTACTTATTGCACAAATCACTGAGTGTTGAGTGCCAAAACCCAAAACTCAAAACCCGGTGTGCAATAGGCAAAGATAATGAAAACATGGAAGTTGTTGTCCGAGTCTAGGTGAGTGTATTGGTAGTCTTTTCTTGTCCATCGGTTATCATTTGACCAAGATATAAGCTAAAGAAATCTGAAACATTGGCGAGAATGAAAAATGAAAGTTGTCGTCCAAGTCAAGGTGAGTATATTGGTAGTCTTTTCTTGTCAATTGGGTATTTCATTACTCGGTACTTGGTACTTAGAAATCAGTACTCAGTACTTGGTTCTGATACTCGGTACCTGGTGTAATGATAGTCGCGGCACTGGGCTCAAAACCTGTGTTTTTGATACTCACATTAAACAGTATTTGTCCGACACATCCCTGACATTCCGATCCTGATCCTGACGCCCGACCCCGGCCTGAAAGTTTTGGACCCAACGTTTTTGCATTGGACTCATCCTTCCTATGTCCTGTCTAGTCGTATCTATCCCCACTGGTGCATATTTACTTGTTATTGCATTATTGAATATTACAGACAGTGTTATTACATGTAAGCATAGACCATTGCACTTTTGACATTTTTCACGATTTTCAGTATCTTGCCCTTGCATCCATGATCCAACCTTTTAATATATAATGAGCATAGCTTATATTATTGCCTCTTATAACCAAGATCAGCTCACAATAGGCTGGAGTTTGTGAGCTAGTGTGCATACTTGCCATTTCTCCTGATAAGGGGCCCATACCTTCAAAACATTGAATCTTCATGATCAGAAACCTGGAGTACATTTAAAATATATTAAGTATCATAGACATAAATTTACAGACAAATCCACCAAGAATTGAGTACTGAGGAAGTGAAATAGATAAGAAATGGAGTGTGGGAAACTTCAAAGACCCAAAGCATCGAAAATGGTCAGTGAAGCAATAATAGGACTTTAATGCTGAGTCAACTCATGTTTTCACTATATCCCTTCCACCCACCCCCTACCCTCAAGGCAGTAGGCAGTATGGGTTCCTTAGGTAGTTTACAATCTATCCTATATATTTTTAATGAAATCTTTGGCCTGAATCATCTATAAATGCGACTTTGTAAAAATATGTCTATTGTCACATTTCACACATATGCCTGTCATTACATCAATCCTTCATGTATCTTTCTAAACTATTAGGGCTATTATAATGGACATATATGGGTGTTATTCCAGGTCTCTGATCCCATCACAGGCTTGTCATGTTGGATATCTCAACATAATGTGCAAGTCTCACTATTAATATTCATTCTTTTATCTGTATGCTCACTTACTGCACACATGTACAAATGCACGCCTCATCTTTACATCATTGCTAACATGCCAGACAAATATATAATCCTCATACCTGCATCATCCTACCTCAGTCTATTTGTTCTCAGACTGAGGTATGACTATACATTCATTATCATACTCGACACTGACTAACATTTAACGTAGTCTTCAAATAATCTCCAATTGACAAGAATGACATGAGTATGAAAATCAGTGGATCTGAGCCCAGCACCGCAACCATCACTACACTGAGTACCAATACTTGGTAGGACCACCAATACACTCACATAGACTCGGACTACAACCTTCATTAAGAAAGTTAAGCATAATAATAATTTTCATTTTTTCATTATCATTTTCCTATATTGACTAGCGAGTCCCGAGTCCCAACCCTTGGTAGTCAATACAATTCCCAAGTTATTTGAACCCTACATCAATGGATAATACATACAAATACAGAATTCATGTCCAGTTGTAGTCACGTGTACCGGGTGTTGAGTTTTGGGTTTCGGTACTCGACTCTTGGCGATTTGTGCAGTGAGGGAAATATGGATATGTTGTATACATATCTTTGGGTTTCAGGCTTCAGGTTTCTGGCTTTGGATGTCGGGCCTCGGCACTCAGCACTCAGCACTTGGTGATTTTTGTACTGGGTCTCAAGTTTCGTGTTTTGGCACTCGACACTCGGTGATTTGTGCAATGAGTGAAATATTGATATGTTGTATACATATTTTTGGGGTTTGGGGTTTGGGGTTTGGACATCGGGGTGCGGGCCTCGGCACTCAGCACTCGGCACTTGGTGATTTGTGTACCAGGTGTCAAGTTTCGGGTTTCAGTACTCGACACCTGGTGATTTGTGCAGTGAGGAAAATATGGATATGTTGGATACATATTTTCGGGTTTCAGCCTTCATGTTTCGGCCTTCATACATTGGAATTCAGCACTCTGCACTTGGCACTTGGTGATTTTTGTACCGTGCTTTGAGTTTTGGGTTTTGGCACTCGACACTCAGTGATTTGTGCAGTGAGGGAAATATGAATATGTTATATACATATTTTTGGGTGTCATGCTTCAGGTTTCGGGCTTCGGACGTCGGGCCTTGGCACTCAGCACTCGGCACTTGGTGATTTTTGTACCGGGTGTTGAGTTTCGGGTTTCTGTACTCGACACTTGGTGATTTGTGCAATGAGTGAAATATTGATATGTTGTATACATATTTTCGGGTTTCGAGCTTCAGGTTTCAGGCTTCGGACATCGGGGTTTGGGCCTTGGCACTCGGCACTTGACACTTGGTGATTTTTGTACCATGCTTTGAGTTTTGGGTTTTGGCACTTGACACTCAGTGATTTGTGCAGTGAGGGAAATATGAATATGTTATATACATATTTTTGGGTGTCATGCTTCAGGTCTCGGGCTTCGCACATCGGGCCTTGGCACTCAGCACTCGGCACTTGGTGATTTGTGTACCGGGTGTTGAGTTTTTGGTTTCAGTACTTGACACTCGGTGATTTGTGCAATGAGTGAAATATTGATATGTTGTATACATATTTTCGGGTTTCAGGCTTCAGACATCGGGGCGCAGGCTTTGGACATTGGGGCGCGGGCCTCGGCACTCAGCACTCGGCACTTGGTGATTTGTGTACCAGGGGTCAAGTTTCGGGTTTCGGTACTCGAAACCCAGTGATTTGTGCAGTGAGGGAAATATGGATATGTTGTATACATATTTTCGGATTTCAGGCTTCGGGTTTCAGGCTTCGGACATCGGGGCATGGGCCTCGGTACTCGGCACTTGGTGGGGTGTTCGGGTGTCTGGAATGGATGTTGCACAATGGGATTCGGTTTTTGGGCATCTGGGACTCGGTAATCCATGAATGTCAGACAGATATCTCACTACCTCGGCCCACCCATCTATATAACATCCCCCTCCATCGGCCCACCCATCTATATAATGAATATTCCACCACTCCATTGGCCCATCTGTCTACAAAATAATTACAGTATGTCGGCCCACCCGTCTATACAATAAACCCTTACATCAGCCCACCTGTGTACAAAATACTTCCTGTACCTCGGCCCACCCATCTATACAATAAACCATTACATCGGCCCACCCGACATCTTCGAGGATATATATAATATCAGCATAGATGGGCCCACCCATCAACATCGGAAATAATATCCCTCCCGGCCCATCCGTCAACATCGGGGATATACATAACATTGGCCCATAGTCCGCTGGCCCGTCTTATACGGGATATTATGTAGGTCGGGTGACCTGTATAATATGGAATTTGTCACTGAAGGGGCTCCAAATTGATTGTCAGCCACCAACTGGTATCATTCGAGACCAGGGTCATATTCAAGGGATTGGTGTGAGGGGTAAGCGGGGGATGTTGGGGGTCATAACAATATAGTTTTTGTGCTAGATATACCATTGTTGCATCGGATTTTGCATGTTACAATTCAGATTACTCCCACAGCAGGCCTTCAATGAAGCGGTGCTGGACTTGGTGGTGTTTTGAAAAGGGCTGTTCAGCACGTTGCCTTTCACGGCACAAAACAAGGACGAGCCATTTGACAAGCCCAACTGGTGTGATGATTCTAGAGCAAATTGCACCTGACAGGTAACATAGCCTGAGAAAATTTGTTTCACCTTTACTCACAAAAGGTTAAAAAGAATAAAATCTGTTGCTAAAGTTTACTATATCTTGCCTCTTGAATCGTTCAACCATTCCTCCTACTATTTACCTTTATCACATACTCACTGGCAGCCTGTTTGCTACACGTATGTACTGTCCAGCATATTATGGTATTGCTCCACTGGACAATAAGGACAAAAAAATACAGAGCATGGAAACATTTTCTTAGTTCTCGATTTGCCACTTATTTGTGCTTATTTGGACACCTTACATCATGACTGGTGTCCGACCTGAAATCTTCTCAAGAAATTTGAACTAGTGCTTGTGGACTGCGAACCTGCATGTATGAGCTCTGCAGCATGTGCTGCCTTTTGAACATTTTGAAGATCTCGACCATTCATCATCCTGGTCTGCAAGACATCCTCCGAGTTATGGTTTTACAAAGTATACCAATAGTACTAACCTCTGCTATCCCTGAGGCATAGTCAAGAATCTGGCTTTTTCTGCTTCCTGTCACTCTGGATGCAACTCCTGAAAGGATGTTTGTGTACTTTCTCGTTCATAGAATGCAGAAGCTTAGGCGATGCTAGATAAAGGTACGAATATCTCAGTATTTGATTCAAAACTCTGTATTAACAACACTTGCACCTAGATAAAGGTACGGATCTACTAACACATTAGACCATTTGTCAAACATTACAAATAGGAACTTACATCTCAGTATTCAATTTGAAAATGAGATGTTTGGGTGCTGGCACATCAGCCTTTATAGGTGAGTGCCCCAGGTACATTTTAACATGAGTGAAATATACTTAAAGATGGTGAAAAAAGTTGCTGGCTCTGACACGTAGGATTCATTCTCCATTTGGATGTGCTCGCACCTCTCATCCTCTCTTCCAGGTCAAACCTTCAGCCATTCCTCCATGTTTCCTCATGATGTGTTCGAGAAGACACTCTTTTTGGCCTCTCTGGCTGAGGCGTAACAGTAACAGCCGTATAAATGGAAAAAGACCCATTTTAGACACCATCGCCTCACACGCCAGCTATCATAATGCCGAAAGTGTATACTCCGAGCAAACTCTGAGGGTAATGATTTTCATTTGTAAACCAGTACTTGTCACGTAGGCGACCAGTCTCGTTGATAAGCCAGACAAAGTGCACTTGATGTGACTCATGCTGTGATTGATACCATACATACTAGGTCAAAAGAACCTGACATCAATGCGGGTTTAAAGTTGGAAGTACTTTGTCTGTCATGCAGATCATCAACCTCCCCACCATTGTTACACCTTGTGTCTTCATTTAATCTTGACCTTGTTCATAGCCACTCTCCAGAACTCAATTCTTACAAGTCGTTGGTCTTTGCCAATCCACATCCAAGACGTCCGAGCCCTTGAATTTGATGTTCCTGTTTAAAGTATCTTCCCTGTTGTCCTTGTTTCCCACCTTTACTCACCCACGCTGGCAGTGAAAGCAATGCATTGTCTTTCAATTGATCAATTGATAATCTGCTAGTCTTAGGGTTGGTGCTGATGATGGATATATGCATGTATGTATCATCTCGATTGGTGTTTTACTTTGATGGCCGTGCTTAGCAGATTGGGCCCAAACAGATCTTTCAAGGATGCAAACCCAACAGATGATCTACAGTTGTATGTGCACAATGCTATAATGGCGCAACTCCAATAATGTATAAAATTTTGATGCCTCATCAATAATTTGACAGGTGTACTTGAAGCCTTTTACTAGATTGAGGTTCACATTCCCTAATTTTCTACTCACCCTCAGCACGCCTCCAAGTCATCTTACTATCTCCATGCTCATTTGTGATAAAGGCATGAGCCACAAGATCACGGAATTCATCATTCATTTCCTTTCTCTGTGGCTCAAACAGATAAAATGTATCTCAGACCAATGAGATATCTATCGGCCATCTGGGCTTCATGCTTTGTGAATGCTTCATCATCACCTGTGTGCTCAGACAACAGAACTCCGCAAATGCATAGACTCAGGTGTCTGGCAATTCATTCATTGTATTTCAGTATAGGGCATCAAGGACTGTGTTGGATGCTCAACATCACAGATCATTTCAGTTTGCAACCTGGTGCAAGTGTAAGCAGGTGGTTCGCCAAATTCCAGGTTACAATAGTGACACAACAACTGAGTTTGTATACATAAACCTCGTCATAAATTTACTTCGAAAAACTACAACTAAAATAAATACTATAATGGATCCTCAATCAATATCTAGAACACTCGGCAAGCATTTTCCTACATAATACTGCTGGTTGGTACACCTACACGCTCCTGGAAGACAATTGGATTTATCCTAGCTTCTGCATTGAAGTCAGCTACGAGCTTGGCATGATACTGTTGAACGCTGAGGATGAGGCATGGTCCCAGAACAAACAGCTGCACATTAAGTAACATCTGAGAAGTACCATAAATTATCTGAGTTCCCATAGAGTGTGACAACTACAGAAATGATGAGTAGTGGTCACAAGGAGATGTAAAGCACAGGTCAGCACACCACAAGCTCTGGAAAGAGTGTAGGATGGACAGAACAGACATAAATTAAACTAGAACGTGCGGAATTTGAGCATAAAAAGAAGCACACCCACATCACAAGCTCACCTTGCAAAGTAAAGCACGTGAGATTTTATTAACACTCTGAAAAAGCCTCCGATGGTCGTTCCTGTTGATGTGCCAAGTTGCCGCAGGTCATGGAAGTGTTTAACAGCGATCCATACTGCAAGAACCAGTGCAAAACCCTCCCAACCGGTGTAGAGCATCCAAATTATTGTGTTCAGAGACTGGTGATTCCCCACAGATGTGAACCGACACATGTGCATGCCACTAGAGATTATCAATCCCCCTGGTGTTTGTCCAATGGTGTGTTCTTCAAGTCAACAGGTAAAGCTTACCCAGTGCATTATCTTTGAAGACTATTGCTACCATTACTCCAGAGGTGATCTGTACAGCCAGGAAGGTAATTACAAGGAAGACACACATGACACTAGATCTCTGATATATGGCATGTAACCGAACAATCATAATGACTTGCATCATGTTTCAGTCGAATCAATATCACCGAAGTACTGCAGCTGGGTAACCCACCATGCAACATGGCCTTTATGACCATATCTGTTCCATGTATTGCATAGTACACAATATTGCCTGAAACACCCAATTAGCGGTCATCCTCATACAGGATTAAACACTTTAACGCACACCTATGTCATTATGTTGAGTCAAGTTGAATGGTCAGAATCTCACTCACCCCTATAAATGAGTGCATTCATTGAACAGTAATGTAATAGTTGCGGAGTGCTCACTGCATCTGTCACCGAGACCATGACCATTGGCATATATACTGTTAGTGTGTGCTATTAGCACAAGCACCAATTTGTTGGCAACAATAACATACACAGAATATGGTATTCCAATATACTGTATCTAAAACATTTTGGAGTCAGCACAGCTGGCAATCACACTGGAGTATAACATGAGATCACAGTACAAACAGCCAGGTACAGCACAGTCATGAGAGACCACCGTCGCTGCTGTGGTGAATTCATTATATTTTCCTGGTTCTCTTCTGATGTAGGACTCTGCCACTCACCCAGATCAATTCAACCTGTGACACTGTTCTTAGCAAGTTGGCTGCTCGGGCAATAGTACTGACCTACCTCCTGTCCGATTGTCAGCACTGGAAATATCAGGAGGATGTCAGTTGATTTTTGAACATTGTGACTGTCTTGTGCACCCCAATCATATACCACCACAACGCTTGCAGCAAGTGCAAAACCGTAAGTCGACGTTAGATCGAGACATCACCAAATGATACTATGATGAACACATCCAATAGCTGTAAACAACATTCACATTGATTGTTGGCCACTAACTGGTATCATTTGAGACCAGGGTCATATTCGGGGGATTGGTGTGAGCAGTGAGTGGGGAATGTTGGGAGTAATAATGATCTAGTGTTCATGCTAGATATACCACTGTTGCATTGGATTTTGCACACTACAATTCAGATTACTCCCACAGCAGGCCCATCCGAGTTGGACTCAGTGGTATTTTGAAATTTAGGGCTGTTCAGCACGTTGCCTTTCATGGCATAAAATGGAGACAAGCCATTCAACGAGCCTACTGGCATAATTAGGGCCCGTTTGGCAACCGCTCATTTGCGTCCGTTTCATTTGTTTTCGTCCATTTGCGTCTGTTTTTGTTTGAAACGAAAAAATGTGTTCAGCAATGTGTTTGTTTCGTTAAACATCTGTCACGCTGCATAATGCAGCGACGCACTAGTACTTGTTTGCTCACTCTCGTTGGTCCCTACTCTGTTAACTACCACCCACCATGCCACCTAAGAATGCCTCTCTCTCGTTGGATACCAAGGAGAACGATTTCCGGCAGGAACCTCGTGAGCAGACTGTCAGTAGCAAGATTCCACAGAATGCAAAGTGGATTTTGGGGGATGATGCAACACTCCTCACATCACTCAACACTTTTGCTCACGGAAACTTAGCTGATAATGATATGTTCAAGTCTGCAGCATTTACAGCTGCTGTGTCACAAGTACCTTTAACAAACCATTATTCTTTCCTAAATCTTCCTAAGCGCCAATACACAGCACCTAAGTCAAACCCTAACCCTACCGTGAAAGTGTCTACCAATACCGAAATACCTTTAGTGCCTACAACACATGTCTTCGATGTGACTGATGAAGAAGACGAGTTCTTTGATTGTGAATAGATTAGATTAGATATGATAAGATAAGATATGGTCACGTGATGCTTCCTTGATATTCTACGAGGTTCTATGGTACAATTCCCTTTTCTCTTTTATGATTGGCTAGTAGTTGTAGCTCAGTTTCAATCTCAGTTTCAATAGTTGTATATAGGTAGCACATCTTGGTCGATAGTTCTTTAGTTCAAACCTCTTGTATCTACATTGTAGCAATCCAAGATGTCCTTGCTTAATATCCTCTTGTTGTGATAACCTTCATTTGAGTCCTAGTCTCTGCCCAGCATTAATTCCTTATTGGGTTGTGACATTAGGTTTGAACTATAGGAGACTCTGACTCTCGCATACCGCTCGCATCTACCATCTCTCTCTAGGTGATTCGTTGAGCAGCTCGCCAACAAACCTCCCAGATAGCTCTTACACATTTTCCTTTGCCTGGTCTAAACAACCACAATCATTTTTCTGAAACCCATCCTTTTGCTTGCTTGAGCTTTTCTATGAATAGCCTTTATTAGTTAGTAGTCTTATACCAGGCCCTGCCTTACATTGCAGCCACCAGTATACGGAGGTGTTGACGACATTAGGCATCTCGCTACAACTTTGAGTGCTGGCCCAAGACCCTGCCTGCTCAATGTTACTATAGTTTCTTTCATACCTACATCTTTCTTCATATGCACGTAGAATCTTTTATTAAGTCTAGTGGAACTGTCGCATCTGCGGATAGTCCTACCATCATTACCACGAGGATTTAGATACAGTGTTCTAGTGAGACTTGCACTTGTAAGCTTCGGCTGGAAGAGTGATAACTTGTCCTAGACCTGTACCCTTTCAGTGACTGAGAAGTAGCACACACAAAGCACACCGCGTTTTTCCCACTTAACAAAAGTGTAGTTTTACATACTCCTTTCTAGTTAGTAATTAGGGAAGTGTCAGTCGGGTTGACTAAAGAACCCTTTGACCCTAAAGGACGAGGTTGATCCAGTTAGTACTGGGGACCCCTTTAGCTTTCCATTTACGTATCCTTTTTTCCCTCTCCCCTTTCATCACCTTTCCCTTCCGGAAGAGCCGTTACGACCTGCTCTTCAAACAGTCACTAGTGAATCAGATTCCAGAATGCAACTGGCACTATGGCTGAAGTCAATGAGGCAACTATAGGACCTGAACAAGCCCAAGAACCCCAAGAACAAGGGCCTCAGGAACCACAACCACAAGGCATCAGCATGCCTGTAGAATTCACCAACTATGTACAGAATGCAATCAACATGGCAATACATGATCTGTACATCAGGACACAAGACCTGTTGGACCATAATGCCTTGCACACGCAGAACGAAGCTCAAGAGCTCCGCATCAGACTCCAGAACAAGGAAATTGAGGAGCTGAAAAAGAAACTTGAGAGATTCACACAAGCCCCTAATACTTCGCAAGTTAAATTGGAAAAACCCACAGAATTCACCGGAGACAAAGATTCGATCTCCATAGAAGTTTACGCTACTCAGCTGGCATTATACATGTCACAGTGGCCACTGATCACGGACAGGCAGAAGATTACAACTGCCCTGTCTTTTCTCAAAGGATCTGCTGCTAAATGGGTGCAGAAATATGTCATTGAACTTGACACAAAACCAATTTCCTTTGAGGATTGGTCAGCAGAATTCGAAACTATGTGGGGACAAGACGACAGAGAAGGAAAGGCTATCAGTGAGTTGGAAACCCTGAAGCAAGGATCTTCATTGGTCCCTGAATACACAGTGGCTTTTAGACAGAAGGCTGCACTTACCAAATACTCCGATTACGACCTTCGCCTCAAATTCTGAGCTGGCCTACAAACCTGGATCAAGGAGCAACTCGCTCACATCTCAGCTTCTGAGAAAGACACCCTCAAGAAGCTCATTGATTACTCCATACAGATTGGACTTAACTATGAGGAGCTAGACACTGAGAAGAAAAAGGGAAATTGGTGGACCCCTAACAAGGAAGCCAAAACCTTCAATAACCCAAGGCAGGCTGGTCCTAGCAAAGACAGTGACACTATGGATGTGGACTCTGGCAAGCAGAGAGGGTCACCCAAACCCCAAGGAAAGCCTGGTGCTTTCACCTGCTACCGCTGTAGAGAACAAGGCCACATAGCGAGAAACTGTAAAGGTGCGCCAAAAGCACAAGTCAAAGCAGCTGCAGTTGTTGAAGGAAACTCCGCGCTGAAGTGGTTCATAGATTGGATCGCTTCTAACAAAGGCAAGGATTTTTAAAGGGGTTGAAGTCAAAGTCTGCAGACCTAGACCTGAACAATCGTTTCTCTATTCTCTCTATGTTCCAAGATGTATCAGAAGTACATATTAGATCCAAATATGAGCATTTGTATATTCCAATAATGTTGAAAGGAAAGAACCGACAAGCAGATGTAAAAGCACTTGTGGATTGCGGTGCATCAACACTATTTATCAGTGGAAAGTTTGTGGAAAAGAACAGTGTGAAATGCCATAAATTATTAAGACCCATTTCAGTCAGGGACATTGATGGATTGCTAAGTGCCACTGGATCGATGACTCATTTTGCAGAACTAGGTCTAAAGATCGGTGATCATGAAGAGGAAAAAGCAGCCTTCATGGTTACAGACTTAGGAAGTGATGATGTCATTATCGGTATAGATTGGCTGAGATATCATAATCCAGAGATTGACTGGAATGCAGGACAATTCGCACTTTCTCGATGCCCTGTAAAATGTGAAACAAAAAAAGAAAAAAGACAAAAAAAGAAGAAAAAAAGAAAAAAAGATAGATGATGTACCTGATCTGATTCCTACGGACGATGAAGACGGGGATGAAGAAGATATGTCAATGAAGAGGGCGACAGTTGAGGAAATAGAAGACGAAGAGAGTCCAGAGAGACTATGGATTTGTTATAAAGCCTTGGTTGCCATGGAGCAAAAAGTAGCAGAAGAAGCTACTAAGAAGAAGCAGTCGGTAGAAGAAATGGTACCCGACTGGCTTCATGATTACCTGGGAGTATTCTCAGAAGAAGAGTCTAAGTGATTCCCTAAAAGAAAGAAGTGGGATCATGCGATAGATCTTAAAGATGAGAGTGATCTTCCACCAAATGTGAAACCGTATCCGTTGTCACCTAAAGAGATGGATACACTGAAGGAATGGTTGAAAACTGAGACTGCACTGGGACGTATTAGAGATTCACAATCTCCAGTAGAGAAGACGGTTAAAAATGTGTATCCGCTACTGAGATCTCAAGACTTGATTGATGCTTTAACCAGTACCACAATGTACTCTAAGATGGATGTACAATGGGGGTACAACAATATTCACATGAAAGCAGGAGATGAGTGAAAGGCAGCCTTCAAAACAATGTTTGGTCACCACAAACTGACTGTGATGTATTTTGGACTCACAAACTCACCTGCAACCTTCCAAACAATGATGAATGAAATTCTGAGAGACCTAATAGATGGCAAAACAGTAGTTGTCTATATTGATGATATAATGGTCTTTACAAATGGAAATAAGGAGCAGCACCGAAAGGTGGTACGAGAAGTCCTTAAACGGTTGAAGGAGAATGACCTGTTTTTGAAGCCTGAGAAATGTAGCTTCGAACAGTCTAAAGTTGAATTCCTCAGATTGATTGTGGAAGAAGGCAATGTGTTGATGGACCCTGTGAAAGTAGAAGGAGTATTGAAATGGCCTGTTCCCAAATGCATAAAAGATATCCAAGCATTCATGGGCTTTGCCAACTTCTATTGAAGATTCATACTTGGGTTCTCAGATATAGCCAGACCAATGAATGATTTGCTGAGAAAAGATGTCAAATGGGATTGGACGGAAAAACAGCAAAGAGCTTTTGACGAATTAAAGAAATGTTTCACAGAAGCTCCCATCCTGTTACGACTTGGATGGTATCTGTTGGCGACGCTCAAACAGAGCTTGTGTCGTCAACGGTCTGTGGACGTCCTTGGGCTAGCCCAAGGTTAGGGGTCGTACTTGGCGTGTCTTCGGCAAGTACGATTTAACGCCTATGTCCAAATCGGGTAGCTTATGTCACGCGGGTGCGAGACGATAAGCTATATCGGCCTAGGCTTACGACACCCGAAGGTTAATCGTAAGGATCGTCGTTAATTAGAAGGACAGAAGTCCGACTAGTTAACAGGGGCTTTGCTCGTCGACGAAGTCGATGAGTAAAGGTCGAGACTATAGGCTTATCCGCGAAGAGCAGATAAGAAGATAGAATATAGACTGCTGGCTAGGCAGAAAGGATCACTCTGGTGAGAGTAGGAGGTCAAGAACCAAGTAGATTCAAGTTAGGGAATATGGTACATGGTAGCGAGTTTATATAGAGGACAGAGGACGTATTAGTGGGTGATAACTCGTACTACCGGGAGAGGCAATCGGTAAAGGGTATGACTATAACAGGAAGGCACGTTTGGTCGAGGTAGAACGTGCTTGATAAGAAAGTGAGTCAAAGATCAAAATAAGAAGTGAAACGCGCAGAGGCACGATCGTGCAGCTGCGGATCTAAGTATAAGTCGCATGTGCGACTGCGCACCGAGTCAGAGATCAAGAAAGGGAATAGGGCAAAGGGGATGCGTCGTGCATCGTGTCATAGGTTACCGTCCAGACGGTAAGGGCAAGGGGACTGTCCATAGGATCAGTCAGGTGGTGAAACGGAGCATGGGTATGCTTTGTCAGCGAAAGGGTCCGGCCAAATGTACTGGCTTTGCTGAAGCGACAGGTAGAGGGCGAAAGGGAATGTGAGGATGACGAGGATAACTAGGGTGAGGTCGGGGTAAGGGTATGATGCGAGGGCTGATACGAGGAGGATTAGGAGAAAAATGGTAGGGGCCCAAGCGTCTAGATGTTCTTGTAACACATCCTAGTCATGCCAGATGTTGAGAAGAAAAAGAAAATAGAGACCAATGCTTCCAATTATGCAACAGGAGCGGTCCTTTCTCAACTGATGGAAGATGGATTATGGCATCCAATAGCATATTACTCTAAATCAATGAATGATGCAGAAAGAAATTACAACATTCACGATAAAGAGTTATTAGCGATCATTAGAGTGTTGGAAGAGTGGAGGCACTATGTGCAGGGAGCACCTCACCCAGTTGAAATATGGACAGATCATAAGAACCTTGAATATTTCATGACAAGTCAGAAGTTGACCAGAAGGCAAGCTAGATGGAGTCTTTTCCTAGTGGAGTATGAATTTACACTCCAACATAAGCCTGGCAGTGGTTAATGACAAAGCAGACTGTCTTTCTTGGAGATCAGACCATAGAGGGGGGTAGAAAACGATAACTCAAATCGCATTCTTTTGAAACCGGAATTCTTTACTGTGAAAGCTGCTAAAAGAGGCCCAGTTTTGGTGCATGGAAAGAAACATTTACTCCAAAAAATACGAAAATGCACAGAACAAGAACCTGAAGTTGTTAAAGCACTAGGAAACGCTAAAAGCAGCACCGGTTCAGTTGCATAGAGGAATCAAAGAGTGGAATGTGGAGGATGGATTGGTGTTATTCCGAGGATTAGTCTATGTTCCAAATGACAAGGAGATCCGCCGAGAGATATTAGAGTTGTTTCACAACTCTCCACCGGCTGGACATCCTGGATGAACTAAGACCTTAGAATTGATTTCCAGAAATTATTGGTGGCCTTCAATGACGAAGTATGTCCACAATTACGTAGACAGTTGCGATAGGTGCAAACAAATGAAAGTGCTTCCGAGTAAACCAACGGGGCCTTTACAGCCAAATGAAGTTCCAGAAGGACCTTGGCAAACAATCACCTGTGACCTGATAGTAGACCTGCCGAAGAGTGAAGGGTGTGACAGCATTTTTGTAGTTGTTGATCAATTTTTGAAACAAGCACACTTCATTCCCACCACTAAGGATGTAGACTCAAAGGGTATTGCCGAGCTATTTCTGAAAAATGTATGGAAACATCATGGAACACCAAAGGAAGTGATTTCAGATAGAGGAACTCAGTTCATATCGAAGTTTATGGGACAAATGTCAAAAAGATTAGGAACAAAATGGTCTGCGTCGACCTCTTATCATCCCAGAACCAATGGACAGACTGAAAACGTAAATCAAGAAGTCAAACAATATTTGTGCATGTTCACGTCATATAGACAAAATGATTGGGTATCTTAGCTGCCGATAGCAGAATTTTCACATAATAATGCAGTCACAGTAACTGGTCACAGTCCGTTCAAAGTCCTCTATGGGTGTTACAACTTGGATGGTATCTGTTGGCGACGCTCAAACAGAGCGTGTGTCGTCAACGGTCAAGGACATCCTTGGGCTAGCCCAAGGTTAGGGGTCTTACTTGGCGAGGCTTCGGCAAGTAAGATTTGACGCCTATGTCCAAATCGGGTAGCTTACGTCAAGCGGCTGCTAGATGATGAGCTGTATCTGCCAAGGCTTATGACACCCGAAGGTTAATCGTAAGATCGTCATTAATTAGAAGGACGGAAGTCCGACTAGTTAACAGGGGCTTTGCTCATCGACTGAAGTCGATGAGTAAAGATCGAGACTATAGGCTTATCTGCAATGAGCAGATAAGAAGATAGAATATAGACTGCTGGCTAGGCAGAAAGGATCACTCTGGTGAGAGTAGGAGGTCAAGAACCAAGTAGATTCAAGTTAGGGAATATGGTACATGGTAGCGAGTTTATATAGAGGACAGGAGGCGTATTAGTGGGTGATAACTCGTACTACCAAGTGAAGTAAACGATAAAGGGCATAACCATAAAAGGAAGGCACGTTCGGGGTGAGACACGGGTGAACCAGAATGTGCTTGATAAGAAAGTGAGTCAAAGGTCAAAACAAGAAGTGAAACGTGCAGGGGCACGATCGTGCAGCTGCGGAGCTAAGTATAAGTAACATGTGCGACTGCGCACTGAGTCAGAGATTGAGAAAGGGAAAAGGGCAAAGGGGATGCATCGTGCATAATATCATAGGTTACCGTCCAGATGGTAAGGGCAAGGGGACTGTCCACAGGATCAGTCAGGTGGTGGAACAGAGCATGGGTATGCTTCGTCAGCAAAAGGATCCAGCCAGATGTACTGGCTCTGCTGAAGCGACAGATAGAGAGCGAAGGGGAATGCAAGGATGACAAGGATGACCAGGGTAAGGTCGGGGTAAGGGTATGATGCAAGGGCTGATACGAGGAGGATTAGGAGAAAAATGGTAGGGGCCCAAGTGTCTAGATGTTCTTGTAACAATGGGTATAACCCAGATTTCACGATTCATCCAAACTCTATGTCCGTAATTCCCGCCGCCAATGAGAGAGTTGATCAGATGAAAGAAGCAAGAGATGATGCGGAAAATACTCTAAAGATGGTCAATGAGTGCATGAAGTGATTCTATGACAAAGGAGTAAAAGAAGCACCTCAGTATAAGATAGGCGACAAGGTCTGGCTTGACGCAAAGAATCTCAAACAACATCGTCCAAGTCAAAAACTGTCAGATCGTCGTCTAGGTCCCTTTGAAATACTAGAGAGAATTGGCGAAGTGAACTACAAGTTGAAATTGCCGGAAAAATATCAGATTCACCTGGTTTTCCATGTAGAATTGCTTACCCCACATCACGCATCTCGATTGATTCCTCATCCTCCTCCAAACCAACCACCTCCAGAATTGATTGACAATCAGGAAGAATTTGCTGTAGAAGAAGTACTAGATAGCCAATTGTTCTGAGGAAAACTGCAGTACCTAGTAAAATGGGAAGGATACCCGAAGGAAGAGTCATCTTGGGAGCCGGAAGAAAACTTGAAAAATGCTCCAATTCCTTTAGTGGAGTTCCATAAGAAGAATCCCATGGCTGCAGCTGGAAAATACTGAAGAATCAAAGGCTCAGTGCTTTTTACGGAAGATTTCAAATGATGGAGAGAAAAGAATATCCGACCCTCATTCGTTCGTGATGACACTCACCTTAGAGAGGGGGTAATGTCACAAGTACCTTTAACAAACCATTATTCTTTCCTAAATCTTCCTAAGCGCCAATACACAGCACCTAAGTCAAACCCTAACCCTACCGTGAAAGTGTCTACCAATACTGAAATACCTTTAGTGCCTACAACACATGTCTTCGATGTGACTGATGAAGAAGACGAGTTCTTTGATTGTGAATAGATTAGATTAGATATGATAAGATAAGGTATGGTCACGTGATGCTTCCTTGATATTCTACGAGGTTCTATGGTACAATTCCCTTTTCTCTTTTATGATTGGCTAGTAGTTGTAGCTCAGTTTCAATCTCAGTTTCAATAGTTGTATATAGGTAGCATGTCTTGGTCAATAGTTCTTTAGTTCAAACCTCTTGTATCTACATTGTAGCAATCCAAGATGTCCTTGCTCAATATCCTCTTGTTGTGATAACTTTCATTTGAGTCCTAGTCTCTGCCCAGCGTTAATTTGTTATTGGGTTGTGACATGCTACGAAGGCCCTCAAAGACAGCCATGAAACCAGTGGAGGTGCTCTGAAAACTGCAAAAAGTTGTTCACATCGTTGGAGCACTGTCAGTAGTATTTTACGTCCATTTTCATGCTGATTTATTGTTTGCAGTTGAAGGCCAACTGTCTTGTTGTCCAAACACTGAGAGAACTGTCTGGATTCAGATGGGACGAGACAAGGAAGATTGTCATTGCCAGTGACAAAGTGTGGGATGATTACATCGAGGTAAGCCTTCATTCATTGTATATTTGTTGACTAAAATGCTGTTTAGGCACATCCTGAAGCCAAGGTTTGGTGTTCGACACCATTCCCCCTCTACGATGACATCATCATGCTCATGGATGGTTGTCATGCAACTGGTGAAGGGGCACTGCATATTAATAGTCTTGGGTATGAGACGAGCCCTCCTTGGCCAAGTACACTTCTCCCTGATGATGAAGATGATATCTTCAAAGGTGAGGATACACTTGGAGGGAATCATGAGTCTGAATCAGCTGACAAGAAAGTGGTATGTACATCAACTTGCTTGCTTCATTGTCTGACTCATATTTGCACCAGTCTGCACCCATTTCTCACACTCCGCGTGTTCTGAAACATGCACGTGCTCCTTTGGAATCACCAATTTCAACAGGAATCCATAAGAAATGTTCCAATGTGAAGCTGACTGGCCCAGCAGCAATTCTTGGAGTAGCTGATGCTCTCGAGTCTGTTGCTACATCATTCACTGCTCCTACTAGTTTTCTCAATGATGTTCCTAGTACTCCGAAATGATGTATTAATGTCATCCAGGCTGTTTGTACAGATGCTTCCTTATCTTCTGATGAACGTGCCAAGGTTGTTGCTCTGTTTACCAAAGATGTAGCTATTGCAGATGCCTACAGTGCTATTTCAGATGTCCCTCTCCATTCTATGTACATTCATCTTGAACTTGGAAAAATGTAGATAGATTTTCCTAGTTCTCGTTCATAGTATACTCAATATACTGTGCCCACATTACTTCTGCTATATTGTCTCTTTTTGTCCTGCCCTTGCCCTTTCTGCTGGTGTGATTGTATGACCAAAATCCTCAACCCTCTGCTGTACAACCTGATGATTAGTGTCCACCTCTGCCTCCTCATCTCCTTCCTTGTCATCATCTGGATCATGGACACAGATGAAATTGTGCAAGACACAGAGGGCAGGAACCAGCTTTGTCTGTACCACAAGACTGTATTCTGGGGCAGCAACCATTAGCCGGAATCGACGCTTCACCACACCAAAAATGTGTTCAATAACATTTCGGGCTTGGGCATGATGTAGGTTGAAAAGCTCTTGGCGATTTTTTGGTCTAGATATTTTTCAGCATTTTTGAACAGTTGATCAACAGAAAGAAGAACATACCTTTGACTCGAACGACCCCATTCCTTGAGGTGATAGCGTACACCACAATATGGAACCAGGAGTGAGTCACATAATGGAAACCCTGCATCAGCAAGGTAGCAGAGATTTGGGGGGATGGGAAAGTCAGTCCATCGAGCATCATCATATATGCGGCTGTCAGCTGCACTTCCCTCCCATCCTGCAAGAAAAGTGCATATCAAATGTGCATGCAGCAAGGACATTCTGTGAGAGGCGGCCCTTCCAATTGCAGTAGCGAGTAGTCAGGGCATCATTGGGAACAAAGGTATTGATGTGTGTTCCATCAATTGTACCCTGACAGTGTTGAAAAAATGGGTAGAGCTTGGGATTGCCGTGAATCTTGGGGGGGACTACATCATTGGGTGGCGGGCTGACATAGCAGTGATAAAATTGTGGTGATACTACCATGTCTAGAAGATGCAAAAAAATCCTAATAGTACAGTCACAGTGATAAATTCATCCTGCTGCATTTTAAATAGTAATGTTGGGCATTCACTTTATATATCTTGAATGTGCAAGGCCTGCATATTCACCAAGTTCATGGAGTAATTGGTGAAATACTGGCTTGGAAAGGCCCATCATATTATGGAAGTGACAGGGATGACCTGATAGGAGCTCTCGGACCCACAAATGGCCTGTCAAGATAGAATCATGCTGGGGAATCTTATCGAGATAGGGTAAGGTGGCTACAGCTACTGCAGCAGCTAGTACTGCAGCTCTCTTTCTGCAGGTGTGGGAGGCCTTCAGAGATGCTTTGAGGGCCTTTCTCTTCTGTGATGATGAGGAGGTCATGGTTGTAGAGCTCGAGCAGCACACTGATGGTTATCATTGATTATCTGATGTAGTTCGTACAAGTGTGACAGCGTGTGACACCCGTGGGAGCATCCATTTCAAAACGGAACGCACATAAATAAATGAAACGACCGGTTGCTGAACGGGCCCTTAGACTCGTGACCAGGCCACGAGTCTATGGCGTGATGATTCTAGAGCAAAATGTACGGTAACATAATTTGTTTCACCTTTACTCGGAAAAGGTTAGCTCTCGATTTGCCGCCACTTATTTGCGCCTATTTGGACGCCTTATCATGATCATCGACTGGTGTCCGAGCCGAAATCTTCTCAAGAAATTTGAACTACATAGTGCTCGTGGACTGCAAACCTGCATGCGTGAGCTCTGCAGCATGTGCTGCCTTTTAAACGTTCTGAAAATCTCGACCATCCATCATCCCGATCTGCAAGACGTCCTCCGAGTCACGGTTTCTACAAAGTATACCGATAGTACTAATAATCTCCGCGGCATAGTCGAGAATCCAGCTTTTTCTGCTGCGCGAGCCGGTTTTCCTGATTCCTATCTCTGGATGCAACTCCTGAAAGGATGTTTGTGTACTTTCCGCTCGGTATCAAGAGACTAACATAAATAGTAACCAAATACCTGTATTTTGTCCCCAGACTGACGCTGCGGAGGAATACCGCGATGGAAATGGCACTTGTCAACCGCATCATGAACGTCGTCATCGATGGGGCATCTACGGTGGTTCCACCAAACATTTTGACTCGTCAGCATGAACATCGTGACCAGAATCACGTGCATAGCACGCCGGTGCTTAGCACAGCTGCACCGACCACAGAAACGATTGAAAGCGAATCCCTCAGGTCAGTACCAGCGTTCTTGCCAAGCTCCCATGTATCTTCGTCCCAGTAGCAATACAACAAAAAATAAATTTGCCTAGACCTGTCAAATATACTTCGAGATACCATATAGTAAACTTGTAGTAAACAAATACCACGAAGGATCCTCGACCAAAATTGTCCTTCATGAACGCCACCTGGTAAGTATGTCCCTACACAGTACTGCTAGTTGATATCTGTACACGCTCCTGGAAGACAATCGAATTCATGCTAGTTTCTGCGTCGGAGTTGGCCACGAGTTTGGCGTAATATTCTCGAACGCTAAGAATGAGGCGTGGCCCCAGCACAAACATCTGCACGCCCATGAAAATTTGATGAGCATCATAGAGTGTCAGAACTCCGGTGAAACCTGATTTCTATAGAAATTATGAGTAGCGGTTACACGCAGATGTCGGCGACGGGTCGACACACCGCAATATCTGGAGTGTGAATCATAAGCTGAAGGCAAGAGACACATGCAAAGCTGACATGCTCAGAACTTGAGCAGAAAGCTGGCTATATTCACATTACCAACTCACCTTGCAAAGTAAAGCACGTGAGATTGTATCAGCACTCTAAAGCAGTCCCCAATGGTTGATCCTATCGTTGGACCGAGTCGTCCCAGGTCACGGAAGTGTTTCACAGCAATCCAGAGTGAAAGACACAGTACGAGGACCTCCCAAAGAGTGTAGACCATCCAAAGCATTGAATACAGAAGCCAGTCGTTCCCTTCAGATTCTTGATAACACATATATGTGCCAGAGAGTGTCTGTTCCTCTGGTGTTTGTTCATTGAGCTGTGTTTTTCAAGTCAACAAGTAAAACCCACCCCCTACAGAATTCTTGAATGCCATTGCCCCAAGTACTCCGCAGGCGATACTACCAGCCAGAAAGATAATACCAAGGGAGACCAACAACATTTTACTTCCCTGATACATGGCATATAAGCGAAAAATTGTGATGACTCGCATCATATTTCAGTTGAGTCAATGATACAGAGGTGTTGAAACCGGGTAACTCACCACCCAACATGAGAGCTACAACCATATATATCCAATCCTGTACGTAGGACATAATATTGCCTGAAACCCTCAATTAGTGAATGCTCTCGTAGTACCAAAAACTCCCACTCACACCTATTGAATCATTATGTTGAGCCAAGTTCAATTATTAGAGCTTCACTCACCCCTACAAATGAGTGTCTTCATGGGATGGAAATGACATGGTTGCGGATTACTCACTGCGTCTGTCAGCGAGAAAAATGGTACAAATACTGTGCGCCGCCGGTCAGACGAATCGAATAAAGCGCATATGAGATATACCCAGATCGGTACTGATTGTCAGAGATGAGTTATGAGTATGGTGTCAATTTATTGACCTCGACACGTACACAGAATATATAATTGCGATATAGCGTATCTAGAAAATTGGGGAGTCAGCACCACGCTATAGCACAACATGAGGTACGAACAACCAAATATAGCACAGTCATGAGAGACCAACGCTGCCTCTGTCGCGAATCCATCACATTCTCCTATGTTTCTTCTGATAAGGCACTTTGTGGCTCACCCAGATCAGTTCAATCTATGACCACTCTCTTAGCATGTTTGCCGCTCCGGCGAGAACATTGACCTACTTCTTGTCCCAGTGTGAGTACTAGATATATCATGAGAATATCAGTAGTGTTCGAACACTGTCCTGCTCACCCCAATCGTATACCACGGCGGCGGCGGCGGCGGCAACTGAGAAAGCATAGGTCAATGTTAGATCAAGACATCTTGATTCTTGATGTGACAAACCTGTCCAATAGCTGAGAAAAATATTTGAACTCATCAGTGGCCACCAAGTGAGACCATTTAAGACCACAGTCACATTTCAGGGATGGGTAGTATGAGCGAGTGCGGAATGTTGATGGTGTACAACGATAACGTTCGTGCTAGATATAGCACCGTTCAGCCCTCCTGTCACCGAAATCCGCATGGTGAAGATCAGTATTTGATCCTCCTTGATCAGGCGAAGCACAAAATCGAACGAAAGACGCCCTAGATGATCTAAGTGGATTTTGATTTCCAAACCGGTATTATCATGATGCAGCTACAGTTGAACACCAGGAAAATTCCAGTTGTTGGTGATGTTGACAACGAATTTCCATCACAAGCTTGCAAAATTGTATATGAAATCATGTACTTAGTTACATCGAGACGTATGGTTTCAAACCCGAAAAACGACGGTCAAGGCACTCTTTTCGGCTTCCCTGGCCGAGCTGGCGTAACAGCCACAATGAGGCCCATTTTAGGTAGCCTTCTCATCTTAACGATCACCCGTCGTCTCATAATATGAAGCCGAAAGTACGCCGAGGGTAATGATTTTGATTTGTAAACCACATACGCGATAAGCCAGACAAGAAACACAGTGTGCACTTTATTCATGTGCTGTGATTCATACTAGGTCAAAAGAGACATCAATGCGAGTTTGTCGGAAGTACTTTGTCTCTAATTTTCTACTCACCCTCAGCACGCCTCTGAGTCATCTCACTATTTCCATGCTCATTCATTGCTGTACTTAGTAACCAGATGCTTGGATTTTGTCCCCAGCCTGACGCCGCGACCGCAGTGGAAATGGCACCACACCATTGGGATCCTCCACGTGCTGTTACATATCCGCGGGCCCATGTCTGTTCACCTGGGAGAAATCGGTCTCTCGTCGCAGCAATCATGTCCTAAATGTCCATGTTTAATACACCGTATTCCTACATACAAACATTACCGTCGTAATTGCAGTATGCGAATATAAAGTCCCAAGAATTTCAATTTTTAACCTCATCATGAACGTCGTGATGGGCATCTACGGTGGTTCCACCAAACATTTTGACTCGTCAGCATGAACATCATGACCAGAACCACGTGCATAGCATGCCGGTGCTCAGCACAGCTGCACCGACCACAGAAACGATCGAAAGTGAATTCCTCAGACCAGTACCAGCGTTCTCCTTGCTCGTACTCCCAAGCTCCCATGTATCTCCAGATATCCCATTCGAGGTTGCCAGCACACTCGGGTTTATCGTCGCTGTGTTCATTGTCTTCGTGACCATCGTGGTAGAGAATGTCTGGGTGGAAGGGTTCCCTGACTCTGCGTATGCAGAGGAGGAGAGGAAGACGAGTGCGGCGCCAGGGGCGGGGATAGACACTCGACATGTATTGGACGACTGGTCGCAGTTAATCGTCTGCACGCTCTCGGAGCCCATTAGGCGGCCATCAGACTGGAAGGTCCCGCCAAAGGTCTAAAAAAGATGAGTAAACGAAAAAAATATATCTGTTGATGACCAGACGCACCTGGCCTGCCCACGTAATGTTGCTTTTCTCCGATACGGAAGGTGCTACTAGATATCTAAGATATAAATTAGTTTGGCGGGTGTTACATGAATATGGAACACGTACTTGACTTGTATTTGTGCAGGGGTAGCGTTGCCTTGCCCAATCGCCGAGCCGCCAATGGAAATCGTTGCAGTATAATCGCTTGCACCGCTCGGATCCGATACGTAATTAAGTAATACCATGCGCACGGGAGTACCATTCTCGTAGATTGCGTATGCAGGGGTAAGCATACTGTCAGTGTTAGCCTGCAAATCAATAATTTGTGCGTTGCCAGAGGGTCCGAACGCTTCAGCGATAGCAATTGTGCTGTAGAATACAGAGCCAATCGTCCATTCGTGATATGATGACTGGTTCGTAGGAGGTGCTACATAGAAATGTCAGTGTGGCTTTCTCTCACCTGATTTAGATTGGAGAGAGCTTACGAGTGAAAGGCTGGACATGGTGCGTAGCTCAGTAACATATGCAAAGGGCCCAGAGCACGTAACTCACGTTGTAGTATACATCTTGTCCACCAACGTGCAACATTGCGTTTGAGAAGTTGCTATAAGCCATCTGAAGGCCATAATCAAGCGCCCATAGAGTCGCGCCAAAGGTATCACTAATTCCTGGTAAGCCACCACAGGATGCCGTGTTTGTCTCCATCATAATGAAGGGCTTTCCAGTGGCTTGTGCATAGCTGGTAGAGTTGAGATAGGGGGCGACGATGGAGATGCTAGAGTTATGAGTGAGGAAGTTTTGAAACACGTCTTGTGGGTTGACCGGAGAACCGATGCCGTACAAAGCGTAGCAGTTATCGGTTGGGTAACTTTAAAAACCTGAGAACATGCCTGAAAATCACAGAGAGGACTTACTGTTCAACTGCTAGCGCTCCCAAGCTTGAAGAATAGGTTTCGACGAGTCCGGTGTTCCACACAGCTGATGATATTAGATTAGTTTTTGGTCTAAACTGCAAAAAGAACTAGAACCGAACATTCTGGAGTCCATTGCCCTGTGATAGATGGGACAATCAAGTTATTTTTAACAGGGATATTGCCATCATTGTTGATGGCGCTAACTACTGTTCCAAACTCGCCGAAGTAGTCAGAGGGCGAGTATGTGGAAGGTCGTGCATCGTGTCTGATGAAACCGTCGGTATTTTTAGAATAAAAGACAAAACACGATCACGAACGCTGCATAGAGATCGGGCTGCGGTGATGAGTGGTGATTGGTTGGAGATACGAAGAGGACATACCTCGTTTCCAACTTGAAACCCGAGCAAATAACCAGGGCCACTCAACACAGCTTCGCCGACTTCTGCAATACCAAGTCGGAGGTTGCTCGTGTCATTGAACGGTATGCCTGTACAAATGTCACTAACGGCATGGAAGAAATTACATGAGCCCTCACCAAGAAACCATTTCGTATTTACAAGGGCCGAGATGTTTGCCATTGTGTAAAACACTTCTGCCGTGTAAAGAAGCATTGGGGTGGAAGTCTGAAGTATTCAGAAAGAAGTGATTGGATATGATGTCATCGACAATGATCATGTACATTGCACTCACCACATCACCCGTAATACCACGGACTTTGGACACCATTACGCCTCCAGGGAGACTATCCACGAGGACTGCAGTCTCTTGAGTATTACCTCCCACCCGAATGAGTATCTCGCCTGCCCGTTCGCGAAGGATGGCCATGAGGTTTAAAAAGGGAACCTGCAGATACGTGCTATGACATATGAGTTCAGATATGTGGAACCGAGTGGCCTCATCAGGACTTACGCGTTAACACCGACTGCAAACGACTGTGATTAGTATGCATAACTGTTGGATAGGACATGATTGGACTGACAAATCTGGTTGATGACACTGAATTCGATAGAGAAACCCATGAATGAACCTTTCTGGGGTATACTGAGACCAGATGGCGAAGAACTGGAAAGCTGAATTCCGAATTGTGTTGTGAGGCCTGCTGGAACAGGGGGAGGATTTAGTACAGTGGGATCATAAGCTGCAGCGCCGGTATAATTTGCGGAAGCTGCAGTGGTGGTTGAAGCTGCCAATGGGATTTGGTGGTACACTGTGACGCTGGCATTGACGAGGGATGATAGGATGACGAGGACGAAAGCTGAAGGGTGGAATAGTCGCATGTAGGTTGTATTGGCAAGAAATCAAAAAAAAAAAGCAGTGGGCAATGAGAATGAAGAGTAAAAAAAGTTAATGGTGAAGGTCGTGGCAAAGTAACGAGGCAACTCGAGTTCTCGGGGACCGTTAAGCTTGGGCCTACGCACTAAGTATGGGCATTAAAAACGGGATTCTCTACAATGGATGTTACATAAATGCTTCAGTACTAGTGGTCAATACGCTCTTCTTATAATTACTCGGCACTAAACCGAACTATTTATTGTTCGGCAATCTGGTTGGCAGCTGGCAGGGTAACCGAATGAATTACTCGCGATGAGCTTTCGAAACATATCTTGGCACAAGTCAAAGAAATACAAATAATTCAAGGTCCTCAACGCAGCCTTTCAATACTCGATTCCCGGACCACTCAGCTTTTTGCGCTGAAGGACGCGTCCAGGGTGGACTACAAGAACGTCGAGACCAACAACGGCGATAGCAACGTTCGAGTGGAACCTGACGTATATCGCCGCCTCCACACCGCTATTTTTAGAGATTCGAAGCGCTCGAACGACCCTTATGAGGGTCGTCACTCTATGGCGGTCCTACGTCGATCGAGCTCAGCCTCCAACTTCCATGTTCATCGATGCATCCTCCAGGCCTCGAGCTTCAAACTTCCACCCTAAGCTCACGGAACTTTAACCACCCGCTTCTCTTGATGAGCCACGCATGACATAGCATGCATGTAGCCAACGTTCAACTACACCGTGTGGCTGCAACCGATCGCTTCTGTCTTGTGCGGAATGTGCCAGGTGATCCGCACCTCCAGGACCTGCGCTGCTTAATCGAAATCCATTACTTGGCCTCCTGTAGCAGCCACCTATGACGTTTTGATACTTAGACGCTCATCGGCTATTTCTTTCCGACGAGAGCGTAGCTGTGTATCAAGCCAGCTGCCTCAAACTCGATAAGATATCACATTTGTCGAGTCCAGTGATGTCATTTTACATGGAACTTTGTCGGTAACTGTCAATTGCTATGTAGCACAGGAACTACGCTCAGGCTTTCCAGGGAATTCCTTGTACGGCCCCGCGCCACTACTAGCTAGTACTGTGCAGTGTGCACGCAGGGTGAGTCAGCGGAGTCTTTCCCTGGCTGTCATGTTTAGGCGCCAACTATCTAATATAATCAGCCATACCATCATTGGGTGTTCCTCAGGCTTTCAACGACAGAGGCCGTTCCACTCACTTTAACGACACCCTTCATCTTCCCGTCCCTATAGTCAGACCAACGCTCAATCAAAATCCGTTCACAAACCGTCCCTTTCCTACTATCATGAGCACATTTGCATACAAAGCACACTTGGCTGCTCGCGTATGTCTCCCCCGTGAACCTATGCCTGTCGTCTTCTAACATCTCGTACAGTCAAAAAAGTCTCATCACCACGACAACCCTCCGCTAAAGCGCATCGAAGAGCCTGTCTCACAAACCTTTCATCCCCCTGTGTTGGCAAGAGCTCACGCTCATCAATTCATTCACTCTCAGGGGGGTGACTTGAGTGCTACTGCGCCGCGCGCAACTGCGCATCCTCCTGTATCTAATAAATTTGCTGGCCAGGGTTCTTACCGAGCCCGCATCTTCGAACGGGTGAGTGTTATGAATTGATAAAGGAGACATTTCATTGAGACGTCGCCTCTAGTACGGTATCTCCTAGGATCAGAGCAGCGCAGGCTTCTTGAATATAGTCCGTGCGCTTTGGCTGTGCTGCGCATGAGGCATGCATGTCAATGAGGCAGGCCTCCTGTTACTAGGAGCTGGTCTTCAACTCTTCGCCATTTGAGCCATGGCGTACTCATACGGTTTGCTGGATGCAATACCCTCTATCTTGTCTCTTCGTTTTTGTCATGTTTGGAAGCGCATACGTCAATGAGGCAGGTCTTTTAATGTTAGGAGGTGGTCTTTATTGTTCGCCATTCGAATTATGGTGTTTTGATACTCTTGTATCCGATGCCTTCCACTTTGTCATGTTTCCCCATACTACTCGTTATCTACTACGTTGATGAGGCAGGACTCGTAGGAGCTGGTCTTTATCCGTGGTATATTGATACGCTCGTACTGTTTCTGACGCTTTTGACTTTTATTTCGTATCTTCATTACTATCTGATATCATATCTCATGTTTACGACTTTTACGACTTTACCATACAGCTCGTGTGTACGACATGCTTATCGTGAGTGTATGTCTCATACATTCACAAAGTGTCGATGGTGGATACTTTTGTATCCGATGCCTCCACTTTGTCGTGTATCCCCATACTACTCTTATCTACTATGTCGATGAGGCAGGTCTCTTAGGAGCTGGTCTTCATCCGTTGTATATCGATACGCTTATGCTGTTTCCGATGCTTTCGACTTTTGTTCCGTATCTGCATTCGTGACCCAATACTCATGTTTACGACTTCAACGAATTTATCATACAGTTTGTGTGTACGACATGCTTATCGTGAATGTATGTCTCATTTATGCTACGGTCCCTTGATGGCTGTGATGTCGCAACATCGCAATTCTGTCAGTGACTCTTCAGTGTGATCGAGATTTGCATTCATTCATGGCTATGTACCAACAACTCGGATTTTCTGTAGTATAGATAGTCATTCAGCAGGAGCAGAATTGCATCCTTCTATACTTCCCGCGGCCACAATATCACAGACTCATAGGTTCTCTGATGATCTGTGTGAACTACAACTCAATTGAAAAGGCTGAAAGCAAGAAGGTTTAGGTTCGAATTCGGGAGTTAGATTTCCGCAAGCAGCCGATTCAATAAGCAGCGCTATGCGCTACGCCTTCGTTAGCCAGATATTCTAGTGAGAAGGCCGCTATGGCGTGATTTATTGCGCAACCCGGACCCGGCACAAACTGACGTCCGTCAAAGAGAAGGGGCGCAAACGTGCAGCGTGTTAATGACGAATTCAAAGTTCTCAGTGCCGTGCTTCCTGATCAAGGCCATGGTGTTGCGCTCTGTGGTAGATGAATGCGAAATTAGAAAAGCGCTTGACGGCTGTCCGCTCTCTCCGTGCGTGAGTAGCGCGGGGCATTAGGGGGAAGCGCTCGGTGGCTGTCCTGATGATCCCGGGAAGGTCGGAAACAATGTTGCCGAGCGTTAGGTTTGTCCTAGAATGTCGTGTTGAGATGTTTTGCTATACAGGCACGAGCGCGTGCTGCAGGGTATCTCATATCATGCATCCGCTCTTGCTTCTAGCTCTTGGATAGCAAAGAAGAACTTGTTTCCGGAGGATAAGGATCTTCTGTAAAACAAACCGTACCCTCAATTGATATGGCCGTCGCAACCGAGTGTGACACCGTCAGGATTGTATGCAATGAGTTCCAGTCAGGAGCGCAATTCGAAGTGGCGGTGAATCGACTCTCTACCTCACTTCAGATCAAACGAAGGTCTATCGTACCAAGTTTACCAGCGTGACGTTGTCATCCAATGATTAGATGTGAATGTATTCCCGAATTCAAGCCTATCTGGATAACACAAACCCGAGTTAAGCGGAACGCATTGGAATTGCCTGGTGCCAGTGCTATACAATTAAAGCAATATTGGTGTGTCGTGATAGAAGCAACGCTATACTCGTAAGAGGTGAGATTAAAATGTCACACGACTCGTACACAGCCACAGCTGCGTACCTCTTCCTCGAACCGGCCTACCTGATAAACATCGTCCTATTCCGGTCATCAATAGGTTAAATCGTTTGCTATGCATGCATACTCCTTCTCTTGGTATGTGATATACTCGCTAGCAAAGTACCTCAGCTGACTCCAACCAACTTCCCTAACAAGATTCCTCTCAGACAACCGTGATTGTTCGAGTCTGGCATTGGTATTGAGTCCTTGATGGACCGGTGTTCTTATATATATTAATGGCCATCATATCTATCCATATAAATTCTAAATCCGAAATAGTTGGATATCTCACACAACACGTTTTTTCAGGCTGTTCTATTGTGGCAGGCAGGCCTTTGGGCTTAAGGCGCCAATCTCATATTCTTTTTGGGTTCGTGTCGATAGAGCGTCCGCTTTTTCCGCCATGGCAAGCTGTCATAACCGGGTCAAAAAACGTCAAGGACGAGCCACTGCAGGGTATATATACTACTGATGCAAGTACTAGCAGCACCAGCTCCCCACAGCACGGACCCCTCAAAAGACGGGCGTTACATCCTGAACTCGTAACAAATCCCAAGTCACCTTATCTCTTCATGTCAACTTTCGGGACTCAGGCGCGCAGGTGCGCTAGTGCTGTGAGTGGCATCGCTTGCAGAGCGGCCAGCAACTTGACTGATGAGCCTACGTTATGTAGAAGAGCTCCAAGCACTCATCTCACAGTTCTGGCTCGTCCTCGAAAGAGCACGACACGTGCACTGTTGTTGATACCGATGTCAAGCATAGTGGAACCATTCCTGTCATGAGCAAATTTGAAATGCACATGTTCGACCGTGTAAGTGCTTGTGGTAGCTGTACTGTCATTCGGTGTCTTACGGAACTATAGTATGGGGAACCCAGCTCGATGCTTCCTGCGACAAAGAAAAAACAGGAGGTCGAAAAACGTTCAAGTACATTGCCCGTACCCATACAGTGTGCTGCGAATGCCCGACTTTATCTTCGAGTAAGTATCACATACATACGAGCCATAACACAGGACTAAGTTGACGTTGTTGCAGAGTCAGACAAAGTGATATATGGAATGAAAAAAAGCTTTTCTTTGAGCTGCCCCGACAAAACATTGTCTTGCATCACGCTTCGTTGACTATGCGGAAGCCCGACTCATGTATAACTTTATATCATCAACTTTGTAACTCTATCAGTGTACTTTATGCAAAACGTTCAAACGTTCACGATCAGCGACAATGCACACATTCACGCTCCGTCTGTACCCCACACGATGACATCACCCATGGGACGCTGCAAGCTACATTAATATGCACGTTTGAGTGATGTCATGACAAATACTTCATTCCTACTCGTTCGGAGCTACAGAAACAAATGGACCTTCCTCCGTCGGCACGCATGGATACCAAGTGTGAGAGTATCAGTGGCACTTCAACATACAAATTCAAATGTCCAAACTTGAAAGCTTCGGTTTAAATTTGACCAACTGACAAGACCAAAACGCCGTTTCTCGGAGGCCGGTCTCGTATCTGACCTGAGCCATTTGGACCTTTCGAGCTATTCTGGTCGGTTAGTGGAGCTGAGTACCCTTCAGGTCAGTAACGGGTCTAGATGCAGATTGATTAATTCCCGTCAAGGAGCAGGGCAAGATACGCAGGAGTACGAGTCATCTGAGCCAAGAAAAAGCAACCACTAACTTAGACCCGGATGTCCTCAAGCGCGAAAAGGCTAATCTTGTGGATGCTGCCTCTGAGCCGACGGCGACATAATACAGTGCTTATAGAATGGTGACTGAGCAGACCGAATCAAGACTCGAGCCATTCCTTTTATACGCATCGTTCAGTTCGTTGAACAGCTTGGATGTGATGAGCACTGCGAAACATGAAATACAGACATGCATACCTATATACGCCTGTTGACATCCATCGCAGTCGCTCCTAGGGCAAGCAGATAATCACTTGAGAGCCTTCGTGTCATATTATGGCTGTCCTAGGTATGTGTCTAAGCTCGGACAGCTGCGGAACACGAAAAAAGAAGACAAAGTGATTGTTATTTACAGACGTTCACTGTTCAGAATGAACTTCGCACCTGGGGGCACGTGATCGACCGACTTGTGAAATTGACCATTGAGGCAGAGAGAGCGCAGATGCTTGTTGCACTTACATCGCTCTTAGACCTGTGTTAAATTGATGGTCACATGGTTTCATAGAAAATACCTCAAATATCGCACTGGAAAGAAGTCGCCGACATCATCAATGACTATCAGGATCTTGGTGTCTAAGTTATACTAGTTGCGTCACGCTGCGAATCAAATTCTACTTTCATCCTCTCCATGCTTACCATATCTTTGTTTGTCGTTTTGGTATGAACATGATGGCACAATGATTCAAGCGTACAGGCCATGGATAAGGTGAGGTATATTCGACCTACTCTGTCACCGTTTCTTGTCCGAGTTCTTTGATGCTATGCCACAGGATGGGACTTGGACTATAAGAGTAATCAAAGGGCGATTATGCCTCGAGCCTCAAGCTCAGCCGGCGAAGGAAAGTGTGTATGTGCTTGCCAGTGTTTTGATCGCATCACGCTTAAACCTGTGTCAGGTCGACGACCACCGGATTTCATAAGGAACTCCTCGATTTTTGCAAGCTTGCAGCCAAAAACACCCCCAAAATCGCGTTGCAAATCATGTCGAATTCTGACAGCACCAACGACTGGAACTTTCCTGGTGTTCGAGTAGTCGTGTGCGTAATACTGGTTTTGCAAATCAAATTCTACTTTGCTTATTCAGGGCTTTTTTCATTTGATTTCGCACCACAATATCTCACCTGGATATCAACGGCCTTGATCCGGAATCAAATATTGATCTCCATCATGCAATTTTTTGCGATAGAAGCGCCGGACGGTGGTATATAATAATATTTCGCATGGACGCTATCGTTATACACCACCTAGATCCCCCACCCATCCATCAAATATGACCATAGTCTCAAATGATCCCAGTTGGTGGCCAACAATCAGTTGGAATGTTTCTGTCAGTTATTGGATAGGTTTGTGACACGAAGATATCTCGATCTATCATTGACTTGCCATTTTGCAGTTGCCGCTGGTGCCGTGGTGGTATACGATTGGGGTGAGCAGGATGGCGTTCAAAGACTACTTGTATTCTGATGATATTTCTAGTTCTAACACTCGGACAGGAGGTAGGTCTATGTGATCCCCGGAGCAGAAAACTCACTAAGAAAGTGTCGTAGATTGAGCTGATTTGGGTAGGTGGCATAGTCCCCATATCGAAGAAAAGAGGAGAATGTAATGAATCACGACAGAGGCAACGTTGGTCTCTTATTACTGTGCTGTATTTGGTTGTTCGTACCTCATATTGTGCTTCAGCGTGGTGCTGACTCCCCAATGTCCTAGATACGCTATATCGGAATACCATATTCTGTGTATGTGTCGAGGCCAATAATTTTGCACTGTGCTGATAGCTCATCTCTGACAATCAGTGTCGATGTTCTGTGTATGTGACATACGTTCTATGTTCGATTCTTCTGACAGGCGCACGCAGCAAGTATGCCATTGATCTCGTTGACGGATTCAGTGAGTACTCTGCAACCATCTCATTTCTGCCCAATGAATAGACACATTTGTAGGGGTGAGTGAGATCCTGACCATTGAACTTGACTGAACACAACGACTCAATAGGTGTGAGTCCAAGATTTTCAAACCAGTACAAGGGTATTCACTAATGGGGTGTTTCAGGTAATATTGTGTATCGCGTCCAGAATGGGACGATGGCTATACCTACTATGTTGGGCAGTGAGTTATCCAGCCGCAATACCTGTGATATTGACTCGACTGAAACATGATGCAAGTCATTATGATTGCTCGGTTGCATGCCATGTATCAGGGATCTAGAATGATGCTCGTCTTCCTTGTTATTGTCTTTCTGGCTATTAACATCGCCTGCGGAGTAATTGGGGCAATAGTACTCCAAGCTACTGCAGCGGGTAAGCGTTACTCGTTGACCTGAAGAACACAGCTCATTGGAGGAATACCAGAGTGGATACTCTCTGGTACATACATGTGCACTCCTGAATACGGGGAGAATGCACAGCTTCTGTTTTCAATGGTTTGGACACTCTGCACTATTTGGGAGGTCCTCGTACTGTGTCTTTCAGTCTTGGCTGCCATGAAACACTTCCGACGACTCGGCCTATCGACAGGATCGACCATCAGGGACTGCTTCAGAGTGCTGATAAAATCTCATGTACTTTATTTTGCAAGGTGAGCTTGTAATGCGAGCGTGAGTGTCCTTTATCAAGTTTCGCACGCGCTAGCTTTGTTTGTGTCTCGTTCCTTGAGCTTGCTAGTTTCTCTCCAAAGTTCCAGGTGCGCCGACCTGTCGCTGACGTTTGCCTTGTAACCACTGCTCATCATTTCTGTAGGATTCAAGTTCTATTGGAATCCAAACACTCGGTGGTGCTCTTCAGGTTTTATCGGCCGTGCGGATGTTCGTGCTGGGACCACGCCTCATCCTTAGCGTTCGAGAATATCATGCAAAAGTTGTGGCCAACTCCGACACAGAAACTAGCATGAATTCGATTGTATTTCAGGAGCACATACATGTATCGACTAGTAGTACTGTATAGGAAAATGCTTGCCGGGTGGTCCGGGAGGAGAAATTTCGTCATGGATGTGTGAAGATATTCATTTAACATATGATGACATCGCGCTCATGACCCGTTCTGAAGCAGAAAAAAGTGGACGCACAATGAATCATGGGTGATCAGAACCACCAGATAAGCTAGATAAAGCTTTGACCAGACGAATTGGATGTTTCTGGACCGTCAAAGATGATACCGGTCACGGAATGAGTCATTTTGCAGGAACGTCATAGGGTATCATGTCTTAGACTGTTGGGGGCCACCGGAACACAGCCTGTTGGTGACCAATGATATATGATATATCAAACGAATCAAGCCTATGCATAATTATCACGAGGAGAATGAAGTACCAGAGAGAAGCTAGGATTGATGATTCCAATTATGGTGGTCGTCATCTATGAACAATCTGAGTTAGTCTCCCCTAGTCAGTCGGCCATATGTGTAGAAATAAAAGTCGTTCCTTCTCGAAATATGAATATGGGCGGCAGACAAAGTATAACCCCGCACTAAATGGATCAGAACTTAGGAATCAAATTATGCATAGAATGGATACTAGCACTAGATCAGGCTGAGTCGACTAGACCATGTCAAATTGATAGTTTTTGCAATATCAAAGATTGATGCATACCAATTGCTGAAGTTTGAACAATCATCATATGAGATACAGATTAGTAGAAGACAAGATGGACGACAACACAGGAACAAGACAATAAGGTATGTCAGGAGAATCTGCTAAGCACTTGGAAATTACTTACCCTGTAGCAACTTTTACATCCGTCACGGTGCCATGAAAAGGTGGAAGTGTGAGAAAGTGATGGGAAATGTGCCAAAAGCAGTCACATGTTGAAGGACAACCGTAACTGTTTCATATGGAACACCTCAACAACGACTGGAACTTTCCTGTTATACGGGTACTCACTAGCACTTGTGAGGAAATCAGAATCTACTTTGGTCACGGCTTCCTCTTTTACTTGGTTTCGCACCACGATACTTCACCCAATCTTGAGGCAGGATCAAATATCCATCTCCATGCAGATTTTGGCAATAGATTTAGCGCTGAACGGCAGTATATCTAGCACGAATGCTAACATTATAGGCTAACATTCCCCACTCGCTCACTCTCGTCCCTCAAATATGACTGTGGTCGTGAATGATCCCAGTTATTGGTCGACAATCAGTGAAGATATTTTTTTCAGCTATTGGATGGGTTTGTCATATCAGACGTCTAGAATTAACATTGACTTTCGGTTTGGCAGTTGCCGCGGGCGTTGTGGTAGTATATGATTCGGGCGAGTAGGAACACAGTGTTCGAAAACCGCTGATAATCTCATGATATTTCCAGTACTAACACTCGGACAAGAGGTAGGTTGATGTTATTGCCGCAGCAGCCAAATCACTAAGAAATGTGTTCCAGATAGAACTGATTTGGGTGAGTAACAAGAGTCCCGCATCAAAAAAAGAGAAGAATAAGTACAATGAATTTGCGACAGAGACAACGCTGGTCTCTCATGACTGTGCTGTATTTGGTTGTTCGTACTTCATGTTGTGCTAAGCCTTGTTGGCAATTTGTACTGACTGCTCAATGTTCTAGATACGTTATATTGGAATACCATATTCTGTGTATGTGTCGAGGCCAAACAATTGGTACCATGCTCATAGCTCATCTCTCGACAATTAGTATCAATATCCTGGGTATGTCTCATATGCGCTGCGTTCGATTCTTCTGACCCGCGGCACACTGGTAGCGTATATGCCAATGTTCTCGCTGACAGATGCAGTGAGTCCACAACCGTCTCATTTCTATCCAATAAATATACTCATTTGTAGGGGTGAGTGAGGTTTCTGATCATTCAACTCAGATTCAACTTGACTCAACATCATGACTCGATAGGTGTGAGTCGGATTATTTGATATCAATAATAGGGTGATCACTCAATGAGTGTTTCAGGCAATATTATGAACTACGCAATAAATGGGACCAATGTTATCATAGCTGCCATGTTGGGCGGTGAGTTACCCAGGTGCCTTACCTCTGTGATATTGACTTGACTGAACCATGATGCAAGTCATTATGATTGCTCGGTTGCATGCCATGTATCAGAGATTTAGGATGATGCTCATCTTCCTTGTTACAATCTTCCTGGCTGTCAATATCGCATGCGGAATCATTACGGCAATAGGACTCGACAATACTACATGGGGTAAGTTTTACTCTTTAAATTGTCCAATACAACTCATCGGATGAACACTAGAGGAGTGGATAATCTTCGATACATATATCTGCAATGTCGAAGACGAGGGGAATGTCCAAATTCTGCCCTCAATGGTTTGGATGCTCAACACTGTTTGGGAGGTTCTCGCACTGTGTCTTTCAGTCTGGATTCCTGTGAAGTACTTCTTTGACCTGCGACGACGCGGCCCATCGACAGCAACGACCATCGGGGACTGTTTCAGAATGATGATAAAATCTCATGTGCTTTATTTCACAAGGTGAGCTTGTAATTTTGAATGTGGTTACCTTCTCTGCTCAAGTCCTGCATGTGCTAGCTTTGCTGGTGTCTCTTGCCTCCAGCTTCTTGATCACACTCCAAAGATGATTGTGCGATCTGTCGCTACCATCTGCTTGTAACTACCACTCATTATTTCTGTAGAATTCAAATTCTACGGGAGCTCAAATACTCGCCGGTGCTCTTCAAATCTTCATGGGCGTGCAGATGTTTCTGCTGGGACCACGCCTCATCCTCAGCGTTCGAGAGTATAATGCTAAGCTCGTAGCTGACTCTGACGCAGAAACTAGCATGAGTTCGATTGTCTTCCAGGAGCGCGTGCATGTATCAACTAGCAGTACTGTGTAGGGACTAATTTGCGGAGTGGTCTGTAGGAAGGTGAAATTTAGTTTATACTATGGTGTTTTGAAATATATTTGATATATCTAGGCAAACCTATTTATTGTTGTATTACTACTGTAACAAAGTAGCTGCGCACCCATGCTTGCACCAAGTAACTGGTGGAGATTATGCGGAACGTCTAACAGTCAACCCAGTGCTTGATGCCCGATGTCTTGCCATATATTATGCAGGGCCGACACGAATCATGCCTCTAGGCCAGACGAATGTTGATGCCATGTGGGAAATATCGATAGCATTCAGAGTACTCCGACTCAGACAAAAACATCAACATTCACCGATGGCCATTGGAGTAACATGCCACTCTGAGCTCAGACAGCTGATCCAACGTTCATTCGTGAGTATGGTGTGTTTGAGCAGAGATAAAGAGAAGTGACCATGATTCGTGATTTGTGAAAGCCCAAATGACCGATATGCAACGGCTTTCCATCTGGACCAGACTCGGGCGAATGACGCAGGGGAAGAATATTAAGTTGCAGGGAGTTAGAGCTCCTGGACGAAATTCCATAGTGTCAAAAAGCCGACCTTGAATGTTAGAATAAACAATTCCGTTGATCAATGGAATGATCGTCCTCAGGTGATGTATAAATTATCTCGAATGCGGGGGCCAAAGTTCGTGGGGTGCAGACTGTATAAGATTGGTACCGCAGATCAGCATGACTGTATATGAAATATCAGGAATTCTGTAGGAGCTCGAGTTTGTGAGTAGATAGAGTTATACAATCACAGGCTAGTGCTGTCATCGTGCGCACGATGCAGAAGTGGAGTTGAAAGTGAAGAAGGGTAAATACGGGACAAATTTTGCAGGAACGTCAGAGAGTACCATATCTTAGGCCGTTGGGGCGACCAATCAGGAACACAGCTTGTTGGTGATATATCAAATGACTCATGCCTATGCGTACCGATCACGAGGAGACTGAAGTTCCGGAGAGAAGCATGATTCCAATGATGGCAGTTGTCATCAACCGACAAACTTGGTTAGTCTCCCCTAGTCAGTCGGCTACAGTATCTGCAGAAAGAAAACGTGGTTCCTTCTTGAAATATGGGTGTCGGACAAAGTTCAACCACGCACTAAATGAATCAGAACTTAGGAATTGGATGATGCTTAAAATAGATAGGCTATACCAGGGTGAGTCGAGTGACCACGACAAATTGGAAGTTTTCACAATATCAAAGATGGTGCATACCAATCGTTGAAGGATCATCATATTAGACACCCATTAGTAGAGGACGAAGATGGACGAGAACACAGAGACACGAACGATGGCAGGACAATAAGGTATATCAAATCTACCGATCAGGCTTCCAGCACAGATTTAGTGTCCTTGATTCTCATCTTGAATTCGCAAGCCTATCGTGGAGTTCGAAGGGGATCATTAAATAAGTGACTGACAGCCATTGTAAGCTGCGGTTACTACTATGATATTTTTCTGACTCACCGACATGCATTGAACTGAAAATATTGCGTGCGGTGGTGAGGTTTTTGCTTCTCGGGACTTGTGTTATATATGCACTGTACAACCATGTTGAAGTAAGAATTTCAGGGACTGCGTCCGAGTCTCTGCGGTCATTTCCGCAACTTGTTGGTCAGCAGGTTTTTTCGTGACTGGCACTGGCTAGCATCACCATCAGTGACGCCTACTAGTCTGGTGCCTTTCCATGCTGTGCTTAAGCCGCTGGCCCCTGGTCTGCTCATGATCTCTTCGCTCATCTAACGAATCTAACTTTTTCAGGTTAGAAGTTACTAAAACACAACATTGTCGGGATGAACTTGAACCTGTGGTTACACCTTAATCTCAGCAAGCAAAGCAGCAAAGCACCCCAAAATGGCATTGGAATAAGTCGCCAACATCACCAAATAACTGGAACTTTCCTGGGTTTCACGTAGTCGCATTCGTAATACTGGTCAGACTTCGACATCAAAATCCAATCTGATTTTTCGCACTGCATGATACGTCATCACTTCATCAGATCAAGGGCCTGAGGTGGGATCAAATATACATTCTCCATCATGCAAATTCTGGCGATGCAAGCGCTTAACAATGGTATATCTAGTACGAATGCTATATACAACACCAACATTGCCCACTGGCTCACGCACTCATCTCTCGAATATGACCGTAGTCTCAAATGATCCCAGTTGGTGGCCATTAATCAATTCATACATTTTTTTCAGCTACTGGATAGGTTAGTCGCATCAATGTGTTTTGATCTAACATTGACTTGCGTTCTCGCAGTTGCCGCTGGCGTTGTCGTGTTATACGATTGGGGTGAGCGAAGATAGCGTTCAAAAACTGATATTCTCATGATATTTCCAGTGTTAACACTTGGACAAGAGGTAGGTTCGTATTTTCGCTGAAGCGGCAAACTTGCTAAGAATAGTGTCATAGATTGAACTAATTTGGGTGAGTGACAAAGTCCCACATAAGAAACAGGAGAATACAATGAATCTGCGATAGAGGCAACGCTGGTCTCTCATGACTGTGCTTTATTTACTTGTTCGTACCTCATTTTGTTCTATAACGTGGTTGGCAAGTTATACTGACTCCCCGATCTTCTAGATACGTTACATTGGAATACCTTATTCTGTGTATGTATCGAGCTCAACAATTTGGCGCCGTGCTAATATAGTTCATCTCTGACAACTAGTACAAATGTCCTGCGTATGACTCTCACATGCACTGTGTTCGTTTCTTCTGACCGGAGGTACACAGGAAATATGTCATCGGTCTCGCTGACAGATGAAGTGAGTGCTCCGCAACCATTTCATTCCCATTCAATGAATACACTCATATGTAGGAGTGAGTGATATTTCAACCATTGAACTCGGCTCAACATAATGGGCCAATAGGTGTAAGTCAGAGTGTTTGATGCTTTTACCAGAGTGTTCACTAATCGGGTGTCTCAGGCAATATTACATACTACGCATTAAATGGGGGAGCAGGTGTGGCTGTAGCTGCCATGTTGGGTGGTGAGTTACCCAGCTGCAATACTTCAGTGATATCGACTCGACTGAACCACGACACAAGCCATCATGGTTGCTCGGTTGCATGCCATGTATCAGGGATCCAGAATGATGCTTATCTTCCTTGTTATTATCTTCCTGGCTGTTAACGTCGCCTGCGGAGTAATCACGGCAATGGGACTCAAGGATACCGTACAAGGTGAGTTTTACTTGTTGACTTGAAGAACGCAGCTCATTAGACAAACACCAGAGGAGCTGATACTCTCTGGCAAACATATGTGCAATGGGGGGAACGAAATTCTCCTTATTTCAATGGTTTGGATGCTCAACACTGTTTGGGAGGTCCTCGTATTGTGTCTTTCAATCTACATTGCTATAAAACACTTCCGTACTCTACGACGACTCGGCCCATCGACAGGGTCGATGATCGGGGACTGTTTCAGAGTGCTGATACAATCTCATGTGGTTTATTTTGCAAGGTGAGCCGGTAATGTGAATATGGCCAGTTTTTTTTGCTGATGTTCCGCATCTTAGTTTTCTCTGTGTCTCTTGCCTTGACCTTGTTTCTATCTCTCCATCGGTCGTGGTGCGCCGACCTGACATCTGCGCATAACCACTGCTCATCATTTTTGTAGAATTCGAGTTCTATTGGAAGCCAGACACTCGGTGGTGCTCTTCAAATTTTATTGGTTGTGCAGATGTTTGTGCTAGGACCACGTCTCATTCTTAGCGTTCGAGAATATAACGCTACTAGTAAACTTGTGATCGACTTCGACCCAGAAGATAGCATAGATTCGATTGTTTTCCAGGAGCGTGTACATGTACCAACTAGCAGTATTGTGTAGGGACATACTTAAGTGGTCTGCAGGGAAGAGAAATCTGGTCAAGAATCTGTCGTGGTATTTATTTAACATATTGTGTTTCGAGGTGTATGTATCTCTGACAGATCTAGGCACCTATTCTTCGTTGTACAATGTATTACTACTGGAATGAAATAGCTACTCACTCACATATGGTTGCACCAAGCGGCCAGTTGAAATTATTCGGAGCGTTTAACAGCCAGCTCAGTTATTGATGCCAGAAACTGAAATACAATGAAAAATTGAGAATCAGTATGAAATGTCTAGACACTTGACTCCACGTGTTTTTTTCGCTGTCTGAGCGCTCAGACAAAATAACCGCAAAACACATGAGCCTATCATAAAGTTCGAAGGCAATCATGAGATGGGTGAATGAAAGCCTAAACATGGCGTGCGGTGGTGAGAGTCATATGTGTAGGAGGTGGAAATGTCAAACTACATTGGAATAAAGGTTTCACCGTCACGGTGATGGGCTCTAGCAGTGCTGTTTACCATATGCTGACTAAGCTGCGGAGACCAGTGAATTTTTTAGTCTGCGGCAGTGTTCACGACATCTTGCCCATCTGATCTAGTGTGGTGGGCAGAACTACTTGAGAATAGTAGTGCCGGCAGAACCGGCAGAACCGGCAGAACAACCAGTTCTGCCGGTTGGCATAACTCTAGCGGTGAAAATTTTGTATCTACAACATCAATGACAGTCCTACTGAAGACATCAACGACGCCTCGTCCCATCCATCATCCTCACCATCATGGTCCACAACATTCACCTCATCTACAGCAGCCTGTGGTACTAACCCTCGGTCAACCCTCTCCAATTCGACAAAATCAAAGGCCCTCCCTTCAAGAACTTCTGTGTCGTCAATACTCACAACTTCTTCTAGGTTCTCCTGTACTTCGAGAGCATCAAATGCTTCAGCGATTTCGTCGGCTGATATGGTCTTGGGACCTGCAAGGAGGTCGTCTACATCTTGTGGTTCTGCTGCGAGGGGAGGCGCCCATGCGAAATTGACTTCCAGATCCTGGGCGACATCAACATTGATTCCAACCTCCTCGTGAGTGTGCATATGCATATGCCGACGATGTGCAGGCTTTCCGTTGTCCTCCGCTCTTTTAGCTTGCTCATAACAAAGGTTTGCGCGAATCTTCCCAAGTGTTTCAAATGTTTCGACTGAAAGATTACAGCGCCTTGCAGATTGTGTGGTGCCGAGATCGGAGAATGTCCGTTCAACCTCGCCTGCATGCCCGACAATTGATAAAATTGTCATGGCAAATGCCTTGAGCGGGTGAGTCTCTGCATTCATTGGAAGGTTCTTCCACCACAAAAGGCCGTCTGCTTGCCCCCCCGCAAATGGTGCCACTGACTCGTTGTATACTTGCAGGTCATCCGCCAGTTTCTTCGCCTTCAATTTGTCCCATTTCCAGCGCTTCGCAATGCCGAGTGCAATTTTAACCATGAATTGGAATGACCTCCCATTTGCTACTTGGGTGACTGCGAGTTTTCGGTACATTGGGTGGAGATATAGAGCGAGTGAGTGGATCTCGGTGTTCATAGTGTGAAATCGTCGATTAAAGACTGACTTGGCATGTCTCCAGAAGTCAATGTCGTAGTCGTCGTCGAAAGTCAGCTGCGACATTTGCTTGGCACACCGAAGGAGTTCCAGCATACAGTCCGCGAGCGAAGCTTGGCGCGACTCAAGGTTCCCAATTGCGTCGACAATGAATTTGACGGTGTTGACAATCTGCTCCAGATGCCTCCAGAATAGAGGGTCGCCGAGAATTATTTTGATAACATCGTGTGCGACGGGAGTTAGATTATTTGTCTTCTTCCTTGCATCTTGGCGCATGCACACGAGGGTCAGCAGAGAACTATGAGGTCAAATATTGGTACCGATACTCTGTCTTTGATAATGCTAGTGGAATCTCACCGATAATCTAACACACTTAGACATTGCAAAATCAATGCATAGAACCGGGACTCGCAGTTCTGCTTCATTTTCCGTGTGATGTTTTGTTTCTTCGCTTCATCATTGAGCTGCCCACCCCAGTAGTGGGATGAGTTGAAGAAGGTAACTACTTGAGTTGCTTTTGCAACAACTTTCTTCATCGTGGGATACGACATAATGTTTCCAATTAATGTATTGAGACTGTGAATAAAGCATACAAATCCCTACCAATTGCAAGTTAGTGCAATTGTCACGACATGTGGATTGACTATCGACTTACGAGGATCCAGGGATATTGTTCCTGGAACTTGCGGCGATAAGCCTGCATGACAGTTGGATTATCTGTCGTGACTGCAATGAAATTTTTGCCATCTCCGACTTCCATTTGGTCCATTGCCTTCTGTGAGACGGTGATAAGATTATCTGATGTGGCTCTCTGTCCAGTCATGTCCTGTAATGCGAGAACAACTGGAGGATGATTCACTTCTACGGCAACTGAGCCATAAAGACTTCTCTTCAATATATCCTCCCATCCATCAAGAAGCAGTGTGAGACATTTGCGTTCCTTGAGTCGATCTATCTCCTCCTGCTGGACTCGAACAGCCTCACCATCAAGGAGGTGATGAGATAATACATATCGGGATGGAACTTTGTATGATGGCCGAATTACGTCGATAAACTCGCGAAAATATTCGTCATCTCCTACACGAAATGGGATGTTGGCGTGAATTATGAACCTGTTACATGATATTGGTTTGGAATTTTTGTTGCACATTCATTGTGAACCTACCGAAGCAGTTTTATATTTGCAAGTTTGGCTTGCTCATCACTAAGTGGGTAGTCTACATATCCATCCAATGTTGAAATCTTCTTCCGCTTCTTGATCACACCACCAGAACTAGACGAAGCAGCTGGTGAGATAACTTGACCACCATTGTCACCTGTCTTGTTCATAATAAATGTCCGGGCTTTTCGGCGAAGCTCAGGAGCAGCATCCTTGCAGTGGCGGATGATATGGTTAGGCAGACTATTGTCGCGACCTTGGATTTTGGCGCCAGGGGAATTGTCGAGATTACCACAGTGCTTGCATTTCCAGAAGTAACGGCCAGAACTGTTTGCAACTTTGTCGAGACGCTCAAAGTTGTCGTTGATTAGGGATGGCACTGGGCAGCCACCAGCATGGACCATATTTTGGGACGAAGGATCAGCCAAGAGGCATATGTGACTCGTTTCACTTTTTTTTAAGGTACACATATTGTACAGATTATTATGGACTAGTGCTCTACCAACCCTGAGTTCCGCCAAGTTCTGCCAGCACTTTTTCACGGAGTTCTGCCATCTGCCAGGCACAACCAGTTCTGCCAAACCGGTTGGCAGAACTCGTCAGTTCTGCCCACAACACTAATCTGATCCCAATCTTACAAAATAGAAGTTTACTGAAACACAGTGCTGTCGAGATGAGCCTGTACAATCAGAAATCGGGCTTCTAGCGTGATACAGCTTATTGTCTCGCGTGGACAATTTCCCTTTCGATTTTGGGATGGTGTAAGTATTCAACAAATATACGAATCAGGATGTGTCTACCAGTGCAGTACATTACCATGACATTAAGTGCATGATGCATGGAATATAATGCGCTTGGTTTTGGATTCCTTATCCGACTTTTCTAGTGCTATGCCAGAGAATAATGATCCTTGTTCCGTAAGGGATGTTACGCCTCGGGCTCGGGCCCGATTTGTACAGTAAGTTCAATCACATCACACCTAGACTTGTAAGATCGATGATTACACGTTTTCATAGGGAACCTGAGCAAGCTTGCAGAAAAACATTCAAAGAATTGTGTTGGAAATAATTTGCCAAATCATCAACGGCTGAACTTTCCTGGTGTTTGAGCCAAGTTCGAGCCGTGGCGTGTGTGCAAATAAAATTCAACTTTTATTATCAAGGGCTTTTAGGCCTCTTTTTGCTTGGTACAGCATCAGTCGTAATACTTATTTCGCTCAATCAAGGGTCTTGAGGCGGGATCAAATATCCATATTCAAATCACGCAGATCTTGGCGATACAAGCGCTGGACATTGTATATCTAGCACGAACATCATCCTTACACACCACCAACACCAACATTCCCGCTTGCTCACACCCATCCCTCAAATATGACCGTAGTCTTCAATGATCCCAGTTGGTGGCCGGTGATCAATACAAATATTTTTAACAGCTATTGGATAGGTTTGTCGCATTAGGATCTCTAGATCTAACATTGACTTGCAAATTCGCAGTTGCTGCCGTCGTTGTGGTAGTATACGACTGGGGTGAGCAGAACGGTGTTTGAAAACCATCCATATTCTCATGATATCTCCAGTATTAACGCTCGGACAGGAGGTAGGTGGATGTTATCCCCAAAGCAGCCAAGTTGCTAAGAACGGTGTCATAGATTGAACTCATCTGGGTGAGTGACAGAGTCCCATGTGGAAGACAAATAGGAGAATACAATTAATTCGCGGCAGAGGCAACGCTTGTCTCTCATGACTGTGCTGTATTTGCTTGTTCGTACCTCATATTGTGCTGTAGCGTGGTTGGCAGTAGTACTGACTCCCTAATATTTTAGATCCGCTATATTGAAATGCCGTATTCTGTGTATGTGTCGAGGCTTAGAAATTGGTACCATACTAATAGCTCACCTCCGACAATCAGTGCCAATGTTCTGCGTATGTCTCATATGCCCCGTGTTCGATTCTTCTGACCGGCGGTACACAGGAATCATGCCATCAATCTCCCTGACAGATGCAGTGAGTATTTCGCAATCATCGCATTCCTGTTTAATGAATACATTCGTCTGCAGGGGTGAGTGAGATTCTGACCATTGAACTTGGCTCAATATAGTGACTCAATAGGTGTGAGTCGGAACATTTGACAGTAGTATGAGGGTGATCACTAATCGGGTCTTTCAGGCATTAATGCGTACTACGCACAGAATGGGACAAATGTGGTCGTGAGTGCCATGTTGGGTGGTGAGCTACTCAGCCACAATACCTCAGTGATATTGACACGGAAACACGATGCAAGTCGTTATGATTGCTCGGTTGCATGCCATGTATCAGGGATCTAGAATGATGCTCATCTTCCTTGTTATCATATTTCTAGCTGTTAACATCACCTGCGGAGTAATCGTGGTAATGGTGCTCAAGGATTCTTCAGCAAGTAAGCTTTACTTGTTGACTTGAAGAACACAGCTCATTGGACAATCACCAGAGGAATTTATACTCTATGGCACGCATATGTGCACTTTCGCGTATGTGGGAAATAGCCTGATTATGTCCTCAATGGTTTGGACGATCAACACTGTTTGGGAAGTCCTCGCACTGTTTCTTTCAGTCTGGATTACTGTAAAACACTTCCGTAACCTACGGCGACTCAGAGCATCGAGCATCGGAGACTGTTTCAGAGTGATGATACAATCACACGTGCTTTATTTTGCAAGGTATGATTGTAATCTTAATCTGATTCTCTTTTTCTCAAGTTCCGCACGTGCTAGCTTTGCTTGTGTGTCTTGCCTTCAGCTTGTTTATCTCTCCCCAAAGATCGTGGTGCGCCGGCCTGTCGTTGACATATGCGTATAACCACACTGCTCATCATTTCTGTAGAATCCATATTTTCTCGAGATACTGCAAGGTGCTCTTCAAATTCTATCGGTCGTTCAGATGTTTGTGCTGGGTCCGCGCCTCATCCTCAGTGTTCGGGAATATAGCGCCGGGCTCGTGGTTGACTTCGACACAAAAAATAGCATGACATCGATTGTCTTCCAAGAGCGTGTACATGTATCAACCAGCAGTACTGTGTAGGGACATCCTTGTCAAGTGGCGTGCAGGGAGGAGAAAAATGGTGGAGAATCCGTCATGATACTTATTTAATGGTGTTTCAAAGTGTGTATGTATATTTGACAGATCTAGGCATCTCTTCCTCGTTGTATTACTACTGGAACGAAATAGCCACTCACTCACACTTGCACCAAGTCCAGTCTAAATTATTCGAAATGTCTATATCTAACAGCCAACCAAGTCCCTGATACCCAGACTCAGACTATCAGAGATGACGATCGTACCCAATCTTGGAAGAAACACATGAAAATAGTCCAGGGCCCAGGCCTATGCCTGCAGATCATGATCACCAAGTTTTTTTTATTTGATAGATTGAGCGACTTTTTAGTGGTGGGTGGCATCTGCGCGTAAACTACTGCTCATAATTTCTTTAGAATTCAAGTTCCATTGGAGTTCTGATACTCTATGATGCTCTTCAAGTTTTCATTGGCGTGCAGGTGTTTGTGCTGGGGCCACGCCTCATTCTTACCGTTCGAGAATATAACGCCAAACTCGTGGCTGACTCTGACACAGAAACTAGCATGAATTCGATTATCTTCCGGGAACATGTACTTGTATCAACTAGCAGTACTGTGTAGGGACATACTTACCAGGTGGCGTGCATGAAGGACAAATTTGGTCGAGGATCCGTCGTGGTATTTCGAAGTATATTTGACAGGTCTAGGCAAACCTATTTCTTTGCTGTATTGCTACTAGAACGAAGTAGCTACTCACCCGCGGACTCAAGTATTCGTGGCTCACTGTATGCCTGTATCAATGTGTGCCTGGGAGGCGTTAAATAGTCTCTGAATGGGCGTCCATACGGACAAAAACTCACCTTACCTTCCATGCTTTCCAATAGTTCATCAAATTTTTCCATTGACCAGCGGCGCAGCTCTTTAGCGCATGGCTATTGCAATATAATTCAGCTGCACCAAGGTTAGTGTGCCGCTTCAGGATGGAGTAACTTGCATAAGAACTTCGGTTGAGCAACGGCTAGAGTGACTACGACAGTTTTTAGAGATACACACATATCACAGTCGCTCTGGAGTACTAGTAGCCGTGCCACCCAGCAACTCCCCAGCACACCGCCCATACCGTGCATCAATATGCATTCATGACCCTTGTGATCTGCCAAGTCCAGACAGGAAGTCCACGAATTCTTCTCCCATACACACATTGTCTGAGTACAAAGCATACGATATCCGGATTAGTCGTTGTGCAGATGTTACAACGAACACGTGGCCGAGATAGATCAATGACGATAGTCTGTGTGTCATGCAAAATTCAACAATATTGAGTGTGATAGGTTTTAAGAAGAGACTGACGGTTCGAATATATCACAAATGCGTGAGGCAAGAACATCAATCATGGTAAGTGGAGAGTAAAGCAGAAAATCGGGGCTTCAAGTCGAAAGGCATAAAGCGCACCTGTGCCTGCGAAAGTATTGGTGAGATACAGATCACGAAATATTAGGACTCTGGAATACTTACTTTGATCAGGATAGCGCATCACTGAAAATCATGCATCAGATGTGTGTTATGTCCCTTGCAACAACCTGTTTCGATCCTGCCCAGTAGCACGTCTGTCAGAGTAAAGCACCGAACGAGATGCATACATACATAGAACACACCTCAGAGTTGCACTGGAGCGAAGAGATAATGACTTGAAAGTATACACTTCACTTCAACAAGTCGTTATCTGCTCACCCAGGTGCTGCGTGAGTAGTATGTTCGAGTCCGGACAGCTGATGGAGCAGAACTCCACACTTACTACCATCTATCAGCTGTTTCAACACAAAGACCGGAGGAGAAAGAAGTGCGCACGGTCTATAGAAGTTCATATGGCTTGTAACTGTCGCATCTATATTGTGTGATTACTCATCTGGACCGCTTGGATTGGACGCGAGGCGAGAATATCAGGGACCAGGGAATGCAGAAGCACGACGTGATGAACGAAAAAAAAGCAATAAATTACGATGATCGCCGAATCGTGCGTTAGGGTATGTATGGTATGTCGAAATCTTACTAGCTATAGCACGCCCATCAGTGTAAATTGTCCAGCAAGATTATAAAACACGTACACCCATGAGAGTGGCGTTGGAGTTACTTGTCGAAGTCCAGACAGCTGATATCTCAAAAGTGAATTATGATCTGTTGGAGCAAAAAGAATGATCATGATTTGAGTAAAAGGACTGGATAGAAAAAGGAAGAAAAAAACAGCGCGTCTGTGCTCAGATAGGAGACAGGAAGAATTCTGTGTTGAGGACAAAACTCACTATGATCTGTCCGAGCACAAAAGAAGATGGGGAAAGGGTGGCCTTCAGAGCGGTAGTAGAATGTCCTTGGGCGTGGGGAAGACCGTCTCTGGAGGATCTGTCGCAGGAGTAGTTTCATATGTATTATAGGAATATGTATCAGCCTTTTGTAGAAGTTGGTTCATTTTCGAACTCTCGGCAAATACCGAAGGCAGTTCCGTGGCTTTGATCAACAGATTCGGAGGTCGTATCTTTCGTACTATGTATGTCAACTTGGCGTGTGTTTGCAAACACTAATATTATTGATCGTGTCAAGTGTCCTGTGCGTCTTGAGCCTTCAGTTTCAAAATGTTCGTCGGGACTACCAGCATAACCAGCAGCACTTTACTGATCACAGCCGTTGACCAACATACTCCATCAAAGAAGCCTCAATGCGCCTGCAGCCACAGCAAACCTGGCCCTACCCAGGTCTCATAGCACCTACGCCATAACTAATCTATGTCGTTGCCCCTGACTGTCTGTTTGGTTCGTCGATCGTGCTGTGATTCGCTATTTACTCACCGTTCATCTACAAAGTTGAAAGCACAGTGGCCATTTCGTGCTTATAACTACACACCCATCAAGACAAATCTGAACATCCATTCCATATTTTACGAACCCTTTGACAAGTTTTTTTCGACACTTGTTTTCTGTTTCTCCTCTACCACCGTCTAGGGAAATTATGAAGCCTTGATTTATCCCCGTTATTTCGTGTCGCCACAGGTAGGTATGTCATAGTTTCTATGTATCTAACACTCGATTGCACTGATCTACGGCCCAACACAGGATATACCTACACGGTAACTCTAGACGGGGAAAAGCTAAGACAGCGGGGCTATGAGATGGTTGCTTCTTGGTATTTGGCTATGCGTGTGCAAAGTGGAGCAATCAGACTACGGTACGACTTTTAATCCTGCCTATGAGATTGCTGAGCATGATGAAGGTCCGACAATAGCGCTCTTTGCTCATCTGACGGATCTCGCTTGTAACTGACAGCTTTTACCGACTTTTTTTCAAGTCAGAACTGCAAAACATCGCTGAAACGCAATGGCCATCTCAGCTGGCTGGAAGCCTCGAGCTTGGCTAGCGAGTCCGAGAGAGTACAGATGCTTTTGCGATCACATCACGCTTAGACCTGTGTTGGTTACGTGGTTGCCGACGTCACCAACGACTGGAACTTTCCCAGTGTCTGACTGGTCGCGTGCATACATACTAGTCTGCAAATCACATTCTAATTCTACTAACAAAGGTTTCCTCTTTTGCAGCTGCTTTCGCGCCGCAATACTCATTTTGCCCATGATATATAGGCTTCTTTTCTCCCATATGCAGTTTGCCTTGCGACCTTGGGATGGTGTTGCATAAGTATTCAAAAAATATCAACCACCAATCGGGATGTATGTATCTGGCTGTTTAGTATCAGGTTGGCTCTATGCTTACCATCTCTTTGTTCATTGACTTCATATATAATTATGATAGCTGTATGAGGCGACGGATGAGGTGAGATATATTCCACCCATTCTGTGTCACGGTTTCTTGTCTGACCTCTCTGGTGCTATGCTGCAGAACAGTCCTTGTTCCATAAGAGGGCTGTTATGTCTCGGGCTCGGCTAGCGAGGCCTAAAAGAGTGCACATGCTTTTGTTGATCGCATCACGCTTGGACCTGTGTTAGATCGAGTTTCATGGGGCACTCCTCGATTTTCGCAAGTTTGCAGCAAAAAATGCCCGAAGAACCACGTTGGAAATAAGTTCCGACACCACCAACGACTGGAACTTTCCTGTTATTCAGCACTAGCTGTGTAAATCTACTTTGATTTTTTGAAGGCTTCTTGTTGTACGATTTCTCACCGCAATACTTACTTCACCCGATCAAGGGTCTTGAGGTGGGATCAAGGATCCATCTTCATCATGCAGATTTCGGCAGTAGAAGGGCTGAACGAGGGTATATCTGGCATGAACGCTATCATTATACACCCCAACATTCCCCATTCGCCCATACTCATCCTCGAATATGACTGTAGTCATAAATGATCCCAGTTGGTGGCCGGTAATCGGTCTTAACATTGATTTCAGCTATTGGATAGGTTTGTCGTATCAAGATATCTTGATCTAACATTGACTTGTGATTTCGCAGTTGCCGCCGGCGTCGTAGTAATATACGATTGGGGTGAGCAGGACAGTGTTCGAAAACTGCTGATCTTCTCATAATATTTCCAGTGCTAACAATTGGACAAGAGGTAGGTCGATCTTATTGCCGGAGTAGCCAACTCGCTAAGAATGGTGTCATAGATTGAATTAATCTGGGTAAGTGACAAGATCCCCGTATCAGCAGAAAAGAAGATAATATAATGAATTCACGACAGAGGCAACGATGGTCTCTCATGGCTGCGCTGTATTTGCTCGTTCGTACCTCATGTTGTGCTATAGCGTGGCTGGCGAGTATTGCTGACTCCAAAATGTTCCAGATACGTTATATTGGAATACCATATTCTGTGTATGTGTCAAGGCCAACGACTTGGCACCGTGCTAATGCTAGCGCTCATCTCTGACAATTAGTATCAATACTCTGTGTATGTGACATATGTGCTGTGTTCGATTCTTCTGACCAGTGGCACACAGTGAATATGCCATTGGTCTCGCTGGGAGATGCAGTGAGTATGATGCAACCATCTCATTCCTATTCAATGAATACACTGATATGTAGGGGTGAGTGAGATTCCGAACATTGAACCTGGCCTGATATAATGACTACACAGATGTGAGTCGGTGTTTGATACCAATACCTGAGGCTGATCACTGATTGGGTGTTTCAGACACTATTGCGTACTACGCAGTGAATGTGACAAATGTGGTCGTAACTGCCATGTTGGGTGGTGGGTGACCTAGCTCAATACCTCTGTGATATTGACTCGACTGAAACATGATGCAAGTCATCATGATTGCCCGGTTACATGCCATGTATCAAAGATCAAGAATGATGCTTATCTTTCTTGTTATCATCTTCCTGGCTGTAAACATCGCCTGCGGGGTCTTGGTGGCAATAGGACTCAAGGATAGTGTACCGGGTGAGCTTACTTGTCGACTCGAAGAACGCAGCTCATTGGACGAATGCCAGAGGAGCTGATACTCTCTGGTATATGTATGTGTAATTACGCATATGAAGGTAACATCTGGCTTCTGTTTACAATGACTTGGACGCTCTACACTTTTTGGGAGGTCCTCGCACTGTGTCTTTCAGCCTGGGTTGCTGTAAGACACTTCCGTGACCTGCGAAGACTCGGCCATTCGACAGGAACGAACATCGGGGACTGTTTCAGAGTGCTGATACAATCTCATGTGCTTTATTTTGCAAGGTGAGCTTGCCATGTAATTGTGGTCATATTTTTCTGCTAAAGTCCCGCGCGTGCTAGCTTTGTTTGTGTCTCTTGCCTCCAACTGGTCTATCTCTCTCCAGAGAACGATGTGCGCTGACCTATCACTGACATCTGCGTATAAACTTTGCTCACCGTTTCTGCAGAATTCAGATTCTATCGGATTTATGACACTCGATTGTGCTCTTAATATTTTATCGGGCGTGCAGATGTTTGTGCTGGGACCACGCCTTATCCTTAGCGTTCGAGAATATCACGCCAAACTCGTGGCCAAGTCTGACGCAGAAACTAGCATGAATTCGATTGTCTTCCAGGAGCATGTACACGTAACGACTAGCAGTACTGTGTAGGGACATACATGGCGAGTGGTCTGCGGGGAAGAGAAATTTGTTCGAGGATCCGTCGTAATATCTATTTAACATATGGAGTTTCCAAGCATATTTACATAAATTGAGGTCCATGTATTCCAATTCATTTCTTGTTGTATCTCTACTGGAGTACGTGAATCGCCTGCACGGAAGCTGAAATTATTCGGAACGTCTTACAGCCAACCCAGCCCTTGATTCCCGATACTGAAATGAACGAGAATAATATAGATTAACGAAATAACTGACTCTACGTGGCGTTCCTTTGTCTGGGCATAAAGATGATGACGAAGCGACTGTAAACCTAAAGCCCAGACGGCTTATGGTTGATTAGTCTGAGATGTATTCTCGTCCATCCGGGCAACGGAGAGGGAAGATGTATAAATCGCGTGGACTCGTGGCTCGACTGACGAATCAGCATGGTAAAGTGATGAGAGTGGGGTGGAGGATTAGTAGAGAATCGGAGCTTCAAGTAGAAGGGCCTCAAGCGTACCTATTGAAGTACTCAAGAGGCATCGACCAAGAT